>NW_008355795.1:643865-677519 GCF_000622305.1 Nannospalax galili
CTCCTCCCCGCCATGGGGCCCAGGGCATCACCCACACTGTCTCCTCCCCGCCATGGGGCCCAGGGCATCACCCACACAGTCTCCTCCCCGCCGTGGGGCCCAGGGCATCACCCACACTGTCTCCTCCCCACTGTGGGGCTCAGAGCCCAGCCTCAGCGTCCCTTTTCCTTGTAGATATTGGGTCCCTGAGTGGGAATTGACGACTGTTCAACTTAATGCTTCTGAGAAAGATGTGTATCCAGCTGGAAATTAAGGATATTCTAGCAGCTGCCCATCCTCTTTTAGGGGAATGCAGCAAGGACGGTGCTAATTTTGTATAAATCATTCTTCTTCTTCAACAGTGGCAAAAAGGATTGATTTAATTTAGAAGGTTCACTTATCAGTTCCCAGATACCATTTCTCAGTAGCCCAGAGTATAAGGTTCTGACTACACATTCTACGACAATTCAATGAAACTAGAAATAATTCACAAAATATGATTACTCACAAGAAATTAGAAATTAATAAGCAGTACTGTAAATAATTCTTGAGTCCAAGAAAAATTCGATTCCCCAATTATTCATTGTGTAATTATTAGAACCATCATTCACTATTTTTAAGGTGACCTGTTCGAAACTACAGCTTCAATGATTCCACTAAAGTTATGAGGAAAAATATGTAACAAATTAGCAAAACCTATAATCATACTTTGTATGATTTTTAAGGTGACCTGTTCGAAACTACAGCTTCAATGATTCCACTGAAGTTATGAGGAAAAATATGTAACAAATTAGCAAAACCTATAATCATACTTTGTATGATTTTTAAGGTGACCTGTTCGAAACTACAGCTTCAATGATTCCACTAAAGTTATGAGGAAAAATATGTAACAAATTAGCAAAACCTATAATCATACTTTGTATGATTTTTAAGGTGACCTGTTCGAAACTACAGCTTCAATGATTCCACTGAAGTTATGAGGAAAAATATGAAAAAAAAGCCAAGAAGAAGAACAAGACCATACAGCAGGAAATTCATTCGGCTTGCCTAACATACGAGGTCTAGCCTTCTCTTCACTCTCAATTCCCAAATTATCAGTACCAAAGGAATTGACAGATCACAGCATGGTTAGCAATAATATCAGGAGCCAGGGCTCTGAATCAATCTAGGGCAGACTGCCTGTTGGCGTCTCATTTTAGATGAGCATTTGGAGGCAAGAATCAACGACCTCTAAAAAGGTTTGTGCTTTTTGAGTCAGAAGTTCCAAGTGTACGAATTTATCCTAAAAGATTATAGGAATCATGTACAAAACGATGGGACATGGTATTTAAAACAGTTAAAATAGTTGCACATACAATGTAAAGGCTTGACTACTGAGCTGCGTCCCCACCCAACGCTTCCTTCGAACCTTGGACGTGTTGCTGAGGAACACTCTGTTCCTTAACGATATGGTGAAGTAGAATTGTTAGGTGAATGAAATGAGATGAAGAAGCTGTCCTCAGCAACAGCACAGTGAGCAAAGCCGACAGAGGCACCAAAATACCAGGTGAGACGTTCCTTCCACATCACAGGATCGTGGCTGGTGCTTGCTTTCCTCTGTGTATTCTGAAGAAATCTTTTCAATCTTTAGATAATGAGTTTATACTATTTTTATGTTTAGGGGAAGTATGTTATATGTTATTGTGTCATAGATTTGTTTTAATAATAGAAACTTAATACTGTAATATGAAATATTATAGTATTTCAAACCATATTATTATAGAATTCCCTACATCATTTGAGTGGAAAAAGATCATTTTCTAAGAAATTCCTTGTGTGATCCACTTGATTTGCTACTAATTCTGTGAGACCTGACAATTACCATTGCCTTTAGAGGCCATTTTAGAGAGAGTTAAGGACAGGTGCCTTCTGGGGTGAGGGGCCAGAAAGAAGGAACAGAGGGACAGGTGGCTGACAGGAGTCCCAGCAGGCCAGGCCATCCTTCTCTGTGGGTGGAAAAGAGTAGATGGGGGAACTGGCCAAGTTCTTGCTTTCAAGTTTTAGTACCAGAAGAACATCTAAGAGAAAATGTCACGGTGGGGCCTTTGCTGATCACAGACTTACTGAGTCCCCAGAACTGAAGGCAGACTTTCATTCTTGCTACACGAGGGCAGAAACACGTGACTGCAGGGGCTTTCATCCACTCCAAAGCCTACACCTCCAGGGGCAGGCCAGCACATGGGGCAGGTGGAGACTGTGGCCCCAGCACAGAAGCCAGCTTCACTGTCAATTCTGAGTGAGTCCTAAAAGTCACATGAATGCTTGGCTTCCTAGAATAGTTTTTGACTCAATAGCTGCTATTTAATTATTGTTTATTATTATTATGCTAAGCCACATTTCTTTCAAAAGTTGAGTTTGCATATACTGTAGAGAGCTTCATTATGATCCTTTCATCTATCTATCATCTATCTAGGCAGATAGGTGATAGATAGACAGATCTCACACTTGGTTCTCTGCCCTTCCCCTCCCTTCTTTGTTTCATCTATCTATCATCTATCTAGGCAGATAGGTGATAGATAGATAGACAGATCTCACACTTGGTTCTCTGCCCTTCCCCTCCCTTCTTTCTGGTCCCCTTCCTGCTCTGCAGTCCACTTCCTTCTGCTTTCAGGTTGTGTATAGTCCATTGCCCCATCTTCTTCCCCTTCCCTTCCCCGTAGACCCCTAGCTTCCATCTCTTAGACCACCATCTACTTAGGGATCTACATATGACCACTATCTGCTCACCTTTCTATATATATCTAAATTTGCATCTTGATTCTACATATGAGAGAGAACATGTGATGCATGTCCTTCTGGGTCTGGCTTGTTTCAGGAAGCCTTATTACAGCTTGTAATGCATTTAGACCAAACCTAGATGGCTCTTGGCACTGTTGGAATGAGGCTTCCTTCCATCGCTGAATCAGCTTCCATTCCTAACATCCTGGTACTCTCATTGTTCAGTCAGCTGAACAAGTTTTATGTAAGACCCAAACCTCCTCATTTAAACTCTTTAATGTACCATATTACAGTAACATTATTATAATAGGTGAATGATATTTGAGTTTTATGCACCCCATGGTTCATAGACATCCTACAATGCAGTTGATTCAGTAGTAAATCCAACGATAATGGAGTTGATGATGTCATCTCCAAATGGTAGTGCTGTAAGAAAATATCCGAGTTTGTACATTGTATGAATGAAGAAAGCTCATGTTCAAAACTTTTTCTAAAACATATTTGAACTACATGGACTTCCTCTTTTTATTTACATGTATATTTTCTTAACATTAACATGGTCAGGTCATCATTTTCCCACTAAGTTCCACTCAAGGCAGATACCACACTGTTTGTTAAATCCATAGTTCTGCCTCAGGAATTCATTTTGAATTAACCAAGAGATGGCATTGTGAATCTGGTTTTCTCAGAGTATAGCCCTTGGATTAGCCTGCACCATAATCTCAGTGGTGGGAGGGGACAAAGGAGAGAATGAGGAAGGAGGGAAGGCAGGCGATCCGGAGATACCACCCGTGCTTCTACTCCAGAAGGCAGATCTAAGTCTAATGTTATTGACTGGGCTTCTGTTAAGCACAAGAGGATGGACAGTAATGGATGTTAAGAATTCAGAGACACAGGCCATCGAATTACTGGCAGGGAGGGAGGACATCATCAGAAGCGAAAGCAAACGTAATTGACTTTCCAGTTTGCTTGGAACTTGGTGATAGTAGTCGTAAAATGTCCCCCGTCAGCACTTCCAGGGCTTTCGCAGCTCTTACTCAGTGCCCTGCTAGCACACAGAAGACCAGTGCTCTGCGTACATTCCTTTGTTTCTTCCTCACACCTTTGACTCTAGATCTCTCTTGACAGATGGGTAAACTGAGGTGGTAGCTAGCATGCCCTTTGGAGCTTGAACTTTGAGCTCTGTCCCTGAAATCCATAGTAGTAATCATCTGGGTATAGCAGAAATTCTGTGAGAGCCTGTCTTGTCAAGTTGATAGGAATTCCTTAATAGCCTCTTTTGGCTTCTGTCCGTTTGGGGTACGCATTGAGGTCAAATCACTAAAACATACTAATGGGTGAGCAGCCCAGAGTGCTGTGAGCTTGGGCAGGTTTCACATTTCCAAAGGGCAGCAATGATTGTGTTATAGAAGTCCTAACATGCTTTTCTAGAAGGTAAAAGGCCACCTGCTGCTTCCCAAGTCTGCCCATTGCGTGTGTACTTGGCAAACCTTCACGGCTTCTGGCTGCTGTCTTGCTTGAATGGAGTATTTCTTTGCATGTGCCTCTTTTTTTTCATTTCGTGATCTGTGCTGTTTTCCTTTTGAAATCATACCTTGGAAGCCATTTAAGCTTCACAGTTTTAGAAACAAGGTCACATTTTATGTGCGTGCATATAAATTGACCTCACTTGCTTAAGCGATGTGAAATTGCTCAGCAATGTTCCCATGACTTGTTTTATACCTTTTCATATTTTATATGCTCTTCAATCAGTTGGACAAAAAATAAGGGAGGCCGAGGTGCCAAGCCGCCAGCACTCTGACACCGGGGCTGATGTTTGCAATGCAGGTGAGGTGGCATCCAAGAGGAAGCTGGAGACCGCCAACTTGGGTGGAGGTAAGGATTTGTCTTTATCTAGCAAAGACCTTCAGAAATTCTCTGCAAATGGCCGGTCCCTGTCTGCTGTCTTCCTGTCCTTTTTTCTCTTCTCTGCTGGTCTCTTTCCTGTTCCTGTTTCTCATTTACCAAATAGGATGGCAGGAAGTAGTTGGAGGGCTGGAAGGGGAGCTTTCAAACTGGCATCAGCTATAAATGCCATTTTAAAAAATGCATTGATGCCTAAGGAAAATACTGGTAGGGAATTTCAGATTGGTCATATTATATAATCTTACAGTTAATTGACCAAGCTGGCGAATTTATCTTCACTGACCCAGGTGGAACACATTAGGAGCCTGAGCACACCATGTTTCACAGTGGGTCATGGAGACTTCTCAGCCCTCTCATAATTAGAAAGAACTGATTGTTGTCGATGTGTGAACTGGTGCTTGGTGCTCGGTATCCATCCTGAAATATTATTGTCAGGTGAAACCCAGCCAACAGAACAGGGCTCACACTCATGTGATTAATGTCCTACATCTCTGAAGTTAGGCTTCCTCATGCTCGGTGAATGATGTATATAATGTTCTGATTTGATGGGTCTAGAGAGATGGCTCAGCAGTTAAGAGCACTGGCTGCTCTTCTAGTGGGCTTGAATTTGGATTCCAACAGCCATGTGGCTTCACAACAGCTGTAATTACAGTTCAGGCAATCCTATGCTCTCTTTTGGTCTCCTCAGGCACCATCACGACACACACACAGACACAGATACACAGACACACAAACACACAATAATAAATTTTAAATGCTGTTCTGATTTGAATCTACATGTGTTTGGGGGATATTGGTTTTGGTAATCACATCACCCCATCTCCAGTGCTTAGTGAGAGCCGTCAACACTACACTTTGGCTTCATGGACTCCCTTTCTCCTTTGACAGCATGAAGTAGGTCACATGACATTTGTAGAGCAGTGGGTGGAGTCACAGGAGAGGGATGAAGAGCTTGTCCAGTGGGCATTCCCCTAGGGGAATTCTGGTGAACCTCTCCAAACACATAGCTCCAGTCATTAATGAGGCCTAAGTCTAACCATGAACATCTAGTTCACTGAAGGCACTGTGAGGAGACTGTGAGGATTTTACATTTAGACACTCTTATGACCATTTCACACACACTATCCCTGGGAAGAATTTTGCAAGTCCAGAGTGGCTGTTCTCTGGATAGGAGATGAAGACTTAGAGAGGAGTTACTTCCTAAGCTCGCATAGCTACCAAGCACCAAACCTGCAGGCTCACCAGGCCTGTCAGACCTCCAGGCACAGGCATCACACCAGACCCTCTTGCCCCATTAGTGAACGCTGCACACTTGCTTCTAGAAAACGTATTTCCAAAAGCTTGTGAGATTATCATAGAAAACACGGGCTTTTTCCACGTTGCTATTTCTTAGGAAGGTTTCAGTTCCCCTTTGCCTCTTGCTTTGGGATAGTGTTTGACTTCCTCCTGTTGTGTGTTCATGTAATAGCTCGGCTGGGTGCCATTAGCATTTTTCTAGAATGTAGACACTATATTACTACGTGGTGAGTAGGCAGTTTTAGTCCCTCATTTTCCAAATGTTTTTAATTAATCCATAAATTTAGAGGCCAGGTTAAAAAAACAGATGACTTTATTTAAATGTTTTTCATACCTGAGTTTTTAATAACACTTTTATGTAGGAATTTGAAAAGCAACAGACACGCTATTCCGAGAACTTGACACACTGTTGCTGTTTCTCATTGTTCTAGCAAAGCTGAGCTCTAGACCAGTCAGAACCAGTAGTGAAATGAAAATAGACTACATTCTTTGAGGGTAATTGACTGCATGTTCTCTGAGTAAACAGTTTCTCTACATCTCCCCTTGGGAGCTCGTAAGTACAATTTGAGAGGTTGCTAATTAATGCCTAGGGGATCACCTATACAGGGCAGCCTGGCCTCACAGACCTGAAACTTTCATTTTGACTCCTTTGATAGAAGACATCAAAAGTTATCCTCCAAAACCGTATTTTAAGGAAATCTCATGTCAGCTATTATAGCCTGTCCTCCAAATGGTTTATGATACTACCTGGTAAGGACTGACTCACACAACAAAGGGCAGCCATGTTCTGTGTTAGAAGAGGTGGTGAAGTGGTTAGCCGTGTGGAGGGAAGGCAGAGGTTGTCCCTGACCCTGCTGTAGGGACGATACCTAGGGGAAAGGCATACAAGACCCGACTCAGACGGTAAGCGTGCGTGCTGCCAAGCCTGGGGACCTGATTCAATCCCTGAAATCCACAGGATGGAAGGACAGAATCAAACTGACTCCTGAACATTGTTCTCTGATCTGCACATGTAAATTGTGGCACGTGTGCTCCTTTCCCTCTCCCCAACACAGGCACACGATAAGTAAAGGTAAACAATTATGTTTAAGACGAGTGAGCAAAAAAAAATGAGGAAGACACGTTTGCTTACAAGTGTGGGACCTGATAGGTAATTTACTATAATTTATAACGTCTAGTCTCTAGTCATGTGTTCTTTTGTGTGTTAGTGCACGCATGTCAATGTTGATAAGTGTGCAGATGCACGTGTGTGTGTGTTTGTGTGTGTATGACAGAGAGAGTATACATATGTGAGCATGTTTGTGTAGAGGCTGGAAGTTAACCTGGGGTTTGGGTGGTGTTCATGCATTTTTCAACCTTTTTTTTTCTTTTGAGACATGATCTCTCACTGGACCTAGAGATCACCAAGTAGGCTAGGCTGGCTATCAGTGAACTCCAGGGAACCATCTCTCCCCTCTCTGCAGCGCTGGGATTACAAGCATGCAACACTACACCTGGCTATTTTTTACATGGATTCTGGGGATGGAATTCAAGTCCTCATGCATGTGCAGGAAGAACATACCTGACTGAGTTATCTCCCTTGTGCTGAGTGTCTCTAAAGATTGAAAAATTCTGAAGGAACTGGGCAGGTGACATGGCTCAGCTGGTAAAGGTGCTTGCTGCACACGCCCGGGGAGCTGAGTTCAATCCCTAGAACTCCCATGAAGTGGAAGGGGAGAGCGAACTCCACCAAGTTGTCCTCTGACCCCCACCCATGCCAGCGGGTATGTGCCCCACCAAACACACCTCAGATATACAATAATAATACTAAAACTTAAAAATACAGATGTTAGTATAATAGGGGTTATTGAGATACTATTTTTGAAGTTCATCAGTTGTAAAGTTTAAGATTTTTGAGTACTTAATATGACATGCTATTACATAGTTTGTAGGAATCATTCAGAAACCATATAAGTCCTTGTTAAGTAATGAGAGATTCAACATACAGCCTTTTAAAAATCGTAAGTGGCGTGCATTTATTATTTATTTACTTGGTCTTTTTGAGGCAGGCTCTCCCTGTAGCCCCAGCTGGCATGGAACATACTAGGTAGCCCAGGATGGCCTTGATCTCACAGAGATCCACCTGCCTCTGCCTCCCTAGTGCTGGGATTAAAGGCATGCGCCCCCCAGGCCTAGCTACCTTCATTTATTAAAATGTGATAGAAAGCACAGGAAGATTCACGAAGGAGTCTTGAATGAGAGCTTGTGAAATACTTGATAAGGGTTATTTATGCTGAAGACTATCCCACTCTACAAAGTCCTGTCTCACTCTGTGATCCTATTTTGCCAAAGACAAATCACTTTCTGAACACAGATGGAATATATCACGATGTGGAATACAAATAGGTGTCTAGTAAAATGTCCCACCTGAGCTAGGAAGATTTTTGATGACTAAGTCTAACCAGAGTAGCTCTAAGATACAGAACAATGCATGATCTGCCATCTATCATTGATATTGCTTTTGTGTTCTTAAAATCTGTTGAATTCTTTGATCATGTTTATAATTGTTCTTTGAAATTCTGTTTCCTGGCATTCATTCCTCTAGGTAGTTCTCATTGTAGAACTCTTCTATAGGGCTGGTGGGGTTTGGCTGGGACATATTACTTTGGTTTTTCATATTATCTGTACTTTTTCACTGTGGTCTGGGCATGTCAATTTCTTCTGTTGCTTGTGTGTCTTGTATGGAGATCCATCTGCCCCTGCTGAGCTGAAGTTTGGCTCTGTCTGTATTGGTGATGTAGCTTTGCTGCTTTCTGATCAGGTATGAGTAGTCAGTTGGTCTGTGCCTTGGGTTTTGTCTTTTGATTTTTTTTATTGGAGGGAAGACTGGATGAATCCAGTCATGCTAGTCAGGAGCTGACTGGTTCTAACTAGCTAAGCAGAGGAGGTATGAGCCCTGTATCTGAATAACTGGGGTGGTCCCAAAACTGGGGAATGTTGACCAGGATAGGCAGGCATTCTCTGGCAGCCTCAACAAGGAAGGGTCAAGGCTCAAGGAAGGTCAAAGGGAAAAGGATAGGCTGGTTCTGACTAGCTACTGAGACGTTGTAAGCCCTGGAGCAGCAGGCCTAGGTTGGACCCAAAGCTGGGGGCTGGGTGCTGTGGGATCTGGCTAAGTCACCCAGGCTAGTCAGGAGCTCTCCCACCTTAAATGCTTTTTGCTTGTCACATAATGTTTCTTCAAGTTTTAATGTTTGAAATGGAAGTAGGGTGTTGATATTTGGGTGTGTGTACATGCATGTGTCTGTGTATGTATGTGTATGCATATATGTATGTATGTGGGAGAATTTATTGATTATAAAACAAAGAATTTTGTTTGCTCATTTTAACATGTTTGAATGTCAACCTTAATATCAACCTATTTATTAAATTTGAAAGCATTTCTTTTCATAATAAAAGGAATTTTTTCAATTATAGTTCATGTTAGATCATGATATCACAGAATCTACCAAGGAAAGGCTTCGTAGATAATTTCAGGGTCTGCTTAACAATATATATATATATATTTTTTTTTCTACACTTTGATCAAAGTCACCTTGTTGTTTCATCTTAATTTTGTAGCAACAAATGGAAATTTAGTGGAAAAAGCAGCATTCAACATGAATGAGCAATCTGAGCAAGTTGAACAAGAGACGTGTGCATTGGAGAAGAGAGCAGTGATGGAGGAAGAGGAAGGTCCCCAGCCCCAGGATGCTGACACGGGGGCAGGGCTGAGAGAGGAAACAGGGATGGAGGAAGAGGACAGTCCCCAGGCCCAGGATGCTGAGGCAGTGGAGGAAAACGCAGATGTGGCACTGGCGGAGAAAGCAGGGGCTTTGGAAGTTCGCTTAGAGGAAAGGAACCCCACAGTAGGGCAGCTGGCATCAGAACAGTCTAGACAGAAAGCAGAAACCCCTCTGAGCACAGCAAGTGTGGAAGAGGCAGATGTAGAAGGGAACAACAGACCTGGTAAGGCAAAGCTGAGCTCCACAGGACAAGCAGCAGCCAGGGACTCTGGGTGGCTGAGTGGAGATGAGGCTCCTGACAGGCAGGAGCATGAGGGTCACAACAGGCAGACCTTGGTGTATCGGGTGCTCAGGATGGAAGAGGTGGTTTCTGACATGGAACAGGCCTTGGGGGAGGCTGTGACCGCAGACAGCACAGCTTTGCCTTCAGAGAATCTTCAGGAAGCAGCAGTTCTTAGAGAAGCAGGGACTCAGGAAGGGGGAGAGGCTGAGAGGAGGGAGGTTGAGAGGGAGGGAGACTCCAAAAACCCAGATGTGCACCAAGGTGAAGACGAGGCACCCGCAGAACTGGAGGACCTGGGGCCTGTGGAGGACGTGGGGCCGATGGAGGACACAGCATCTGAGGCACAGGACGGCTCTGAAGACTCAGTGGTACCCAAACAGAAACTGGCCTCAGAGAGGAAGAAAGATCCGGAAGTAGGGGTGCCCTTGAGCTGCCCAACAGGAGAGGCAGAGGCAAGGCAGATGGAAGCGGTCCAGGGCAGCCCTGCAGGACTCCTTCAAGGACTGACCCAGGGGAGCCTGCCGGGGGCGGGGTCTACCAGGGAAGGGGACAGGAAAGCAAGCTGTCCTGAGCAAATAGAGAGTCCCCAAACACCTCGGAGGGAAACTGGATCTGCGCAAGAGGTGACAGGGGCCAGCGCACTGAAGGGCGAAGACACTTTGGAGGAGCAAAAAGAAGAAGGGGGAGAGGAGGACGGAGCAAAGGAAGTGAGGTCAGAGGGAGGGACCGAAGCACCCCGAGGGGATATGCGTGCTGAGGATGCAGAACCCACCCGGGCCGGTGACTTGGCCTCGGATGCAGGGCTTCTAGAAGATTCACTGAAGGAAACGACGGTCACCCCGTCTGAAGCATCCCCTTCATACGGAACGTCAGTGGAGGAGGACATCGCCACAGCCACAGAGCTGCTGGGCCAGGAGACGGAGGCTCCTGCGCAGGGCGGGGAGCCCAGCGGCCATGGAGAGCGGGTGTCAGGGGCCCCTGGACCGCAGCCTGCAGGCGAGGCGCAGGCATCCGAGGGGTCCGCCAGGGTCCTAGCGGAGGCCGAGTGTGCCAACAACGAGTCGGGCAGCCTTTCGGGACCAGACGGACGGGGTGAGGAGGGGCCTCCTGGGGTGGAAGAAGAAGGCCACGCCGTGCAGAAGACCCGGGAACATCTTCCCGAGCGAGAGCCCACCGTGGCAGGGGAGTTCGGGGGCGGGGCTGGGGCTGGGGAGCCGCTGGAGGACCGGGGTAAAGAGCATGCGCCGAGAACGGCGAGGTGGAGCCATGTAGGGCTGGACGGGGCCGTGGGAGGAAGAGCGGTTCTGGCCGAGGAAGATCTCCACCGAGGAGGAGCAGCAGAAACAGCCGCAGGGCAGAGGGTACAGCAGAGGGAGGTGCTGGCGGCAGGGGTGATGGGGACTTCAGCAGGGCCTGGGGCAGATGCTGGGCCAGAACCGAAGGATCCCGAAGCACAGGCCTCAAGGCGAGGGCAGGATGCTCAGTGCGCAGGGTCAGCTGGAGATGGGGCAGAGCCAGGGAGGCAGGATGAGGAACACGTGTCAGGGGCAGCCGAAGGAGGATCGACGCCTCGGAGAGGGCCAGAGCTGAGCAGAGAGTATCTAGAGACAGCAACCACGCCGAAGCTGGATTTTTCTGGAACCCTTGGGAAGCATCCACACATGCTGCAAAGTGAGGGTGAGAGTCCCTTGAACACAAAGGAGGAGGCGGTTCCACCTTAGACGGTGAGTTTAAATCCGACGTGTGTGCAGCCTTTCCGAAACCCCACGTGGGTCACCTCCCCTTGGGTATGGCCTTTCCTACCCCCCGCCCCGTGTCAGCTGAGCTCATCATATACAGGCACCCTTCAGTCCCGTGCTACTTAGCCCCAAGCAGGCCTGAAGGGTGTGGTGAGGAAGGGGGAGCTGGCAGAGAAGCCTGCGTCAGCTAAGTGACCCCTTAGTGTAAACAGGCCTCCCAGATCTTCTGTGTGTCCCACAGTGCTCAAGGACAAATTCAGAGAGGAATGTGCACAGCTACACACGCGAGAAGTAAAGGGTCACACTCAGGCTAGAATTCTTTCCACTTTAGTGTTTTTATTTTAAAAGATAACTGCTTGAGAATTTCACACCTGCATATAATGTGTTTTATCAGTTCATTCCACTCTGTCTCCTCCAGCTCATTCCATAGCCCCACCACCACTTTAGGGTTTGGAAGGGTGAAGAAACCCTCCCCACAGTCATTTGCCACACACGGAGCTCTGTGTCTTTACCGCTGAAGGATTACAAAATTTAACAGACATGTATCTTCCATGCATCAAATACAAATATCGCATTTGTATTTACCATGCAATATTTCAATGCCTAAGCTTTGAATAGTAAAGGCCACAAAGTATTTACTTTTTGCATGTCCTGTTATTTCCAGGACCCTCCCATATCCATGGTGCCTAGTTTCTAACATTTTGAGTGATTTTTTAATCTATAATGTTACTGTCTTTTTAAATTATTTTGCAGGATATTTTAAAGGTGTCTTCTGGAAGATGCAGAGTGGAGAAATATTGAGACTTGCACTTCTCCAGGACTTTAGATTTTGTTTTCGTGTAAATCACTGCTTGTCTGAGTTAGTTCCCAATCTGTCCATGCTAGTCAGTAGCTTAGTAACCACGGTGGAAATAGCTCAAATGGATTTGCAAAGCCCTCACAGGAGCAGTGGTCCCAAACTGGAGACTGGGGAGTGTTGCACAGTCCACACAGCTAGTGTCTAGATTCCAATCAAAGTGATAGTTTTCAAATGTTTGACTTCTAGCAAAGAACACCAGAAGGAAGGCCCAACCCTAATATCTGGAATTTCTTTTATTCCCTTTTTATTTTAGAGTCAAATATTAATCCCAGT
The DNA here is from genome assembly GCF_000622305.1 of Nannospalax galili. Classification (NCBI taxonomy): domain Eukaryota; kingdom Metazoa; phylum Chordata; class Mammalia; order Rodentia; family Spalacidae; genus Nannospalax; species Nannospalax galili. The sequence goes on from NW_008355795.1 coordinate 656,721, forward strand.
TTCAGGTATGGGGGTTGATTTTAAACCTGAAGCTTGGCACTTTTATCACCCGGTCTTTGGGAATGGGCTCCAGAGTTTTCCATGAACACTCAAAACTGAAGATTGCTCCAAGCCATTCTAAGTGCTTCCAGAAAGAGATCCCACAATATGGAAATTCAGTTTCTCTTGGAAACCTTTATCCTTCCTATTTATAGCAGGGGTGTGAAGTGGAAACCTTCCTGCAAAATGCCCTTTGTCTTGTGTATTTTGGCCTTCTGTTTTCTTGGGCAGATTAGAAAGATGTTAGCTGGATGCACCTCATTCCAGGACCTTTGTTTACTGGGCTGCCCGAATGTAAACAAAAGCAGCGAATAATTTAAATGAACAGGACACAAATGGTAACTGTAAGGGAAAGACATCAATACCCGATGTCATTCTGTAGAAAAGCAGATTGGGTCAAATCAGCATCCTGCTCCTCTTCCCTAGTTCTGTGATTTCAAATCTGTGACGGAGCCTCACAGTCATTCGTGAGGCAGCAGCCCCAGGTTCCTTCCAAATGGTACTCTGGCATTATTTTCTAGTTGAGCATCATTGTGCCCAAAGGGTCTGGATTTCCTTGAAGGCACCGACACAGTAGTGACCCGAACTCACATGATTGCCTCCCTTTTCTACCAAGTGAGGCGGTAAGAATGTATAAATCAGTAATCCCCCAGCCAGGGAGCACACGGCATTTTACAATGACTTAACCGATTCCTCACCCCAAAGGTGAGGATTTAATTAGTTTTAAGTGAATCCGCAGCAGTATTTTTAAAAACTTCTTGACGCTACTAGGTAGCCAGATTTGACGTCCTCTCTGCACCAAGTCACCATACAGTCATGCCAGCTTGCCGTCTGTGTCTCTATGAACGAGGTGATGAATGATGGAGATATTCGATAATCAAGGAGATCCTGGAGCAGGCACGCTGGACCAGAGAGTGGATGGATCCTTTAATCACAGATGCCGTCACATAGCCCTTGTGCTTCTCTTACTTTCATAATTAGAAACTGCAGGGAGGGGGGCTAGAAACTACTGCTTAATCAGCTCCTTAAGGTATTCTCATCCATACCAAAGTCGTGAACACTGCTCAAATGGACTACTGGTTCAACTAAGGGTTCATGTTAGTTGGAAAACAGATTACGAGGGCATGGTCAAGCCCATATCTGTTTCCCTTTTTTTTGCTATTGCAGCGCCTCCTGGTTCCCCTTTCTAAATGAAACTGCAAGCATTATGAAAGAGGTGAACCCAACGTCAGTTCATTTCACTGTGATTGTATGAAGCGTTTTCTGAAGAACGCTCCCATCACCTACTGAGTGACGAGGATGAGGGCTACCCACTGGCAGCCACTGCTTCCCCGCCTCTGTGGTTGTGGGTGGATCTCAGGTACTCTACATAGGTTCTGAATGTTACTGATCAGCATTACTCTGACCTGTGTTTTTCCCCTAATTTCATCCTCCATGCTATAGAGCACTTTGAATACACAGCACTTTCGGAAAGATTGTAAACTCGTTAATCACATTGAAAAATGAGCTTCGCACAATGTGCTAAATGGAAATTGCATTGAATTATTTTTATATTTGACACATTCTATCAAACCTGTAGCGTAGTTCTACAAGCTGTATGTGGGTTTAACTGAGAAATTCAGTGTCATGATGTTTTGATTAAATGAATTCTTTCTCTGCGAATACTGCACTAATAAAATTATTGGTTTGTTCCACCAAACTGAGTTTTTTCCTACTTTCTTCATTACTAAAAAATAAATAATACATTTACAAACAAGACATGAGAGTTGTTCTTTGTAAATAAAACTAGACTTTTAAAACCTTTGTGTTCTAAAGGTTCATAAAATCTGAATGATAAGAGCAGACAAGAGACCCAGTTTTATGGGGCTGTGCTTTGAGTGCCTGTGATTGTATAGACTCTGCATTAGTACACATCGTTCAGAATCACAGGATAATACCAGAGAGGAAGATTACTCCCATGACTTTATAGAGAAGTAAACAGAAGCTCAATATAGTTAAGTGCCTCTTTTGAAATCACAGTCAATCTCGATCATCTACTGCCTAACTCAGACTAGCTTTAAAAACCCCATACATTGCATTTAGGAAGAGTTACCTTAGATGGGAGCATACTAAGTGTCTTCTCAAGTTTTTATGGAAGATGAAAAATACCCTATAATGCATCTTGTAATAGTGACATGGGAGCTGGTTTTAGCCATTGTTCACCAAAGAACAAGATAAACAATTGAAGACATGATAGATTCCCAAAGGTAGCATAAGAAGAATTGGGCTTTGCATGTGAATTTTGAGGTGCGTCTTTCCCATGGCTTTGGCTTAGGTGAGGTAAATGTGCAGCATGGTTGAGTCCTTTACAACTCTCATGATCAATAATTTTGCCATAATTATCGCCCTTGGAAAATGATTGTTTAACAAAGAAGAGAAACTAGGAAGGGGATTCATCCAGTAGGTGAGATATTCTAACAGCCTCAAGGACAGCCTAGGAGAGACAGCTTCTGACCCTGTTCCTCTGTACACTCAACGGTGTCATTAAGAAAAAGATTCCGGGTCACCTTCACTTTCAGAAGTACAGAGAAGAGCAAATATGGCCGAGATGCCTTAGAAATCACTCTCAATGCTTTTGTTCTCCTTCGTTCAGTTTCCTTTCTCCTAAAATGCCCAGTACAGGAAAAATTTGCTTTTTGAAATAACTTGGAACTTATTGTATGAGACGAAAGTGCCCTGAAATCATGGTGGTGTTTTTATTAAATTCTTTCTAGATACCTCAGATTCCTTAGCCATCTATGTGACCCACCTTTACACTATTTCGGAATGTTGCAAGTCCCCCCATTTTATCAGGGGAACCAGGGTGTACAGAGATAAGCTGCTGTCTGTCTTTTTTGTGAATCCTTCCTGATCTTTAAACATAATTAAAGGCTATGTCAAGGACTCGTACATTCTGGGAGAATCCTCAGTTTTTCAGGAGTTTGGGTGTTATTATAGAGACCTTCAACCTGGACAGAAGATGAAACTTTTCATGCACTGTTGGCAAGGGTGGACTGCGGATGCACAACTCCAGGATGCGTGTTGCCTGCAAATGGACTCGGCACTACCCTGTGGTCACAGTTCTCTGTGTTGCCCATCCCCACACTTTCTCGATCATAAAGACGGACTCCATCCATTTTTCAGTTTTCTTCTCTTTTAGTGGCCATAAAATGCCCTAAATGAAAGGAAGGATTTAAAGTAGAACACAAGAACTGAGGAGGAATAGTTTAGTGACTGACATATCCTTCTGCAAGTGCTTTCCAATTCTTTGTTTTCAAAAATATGAAGCGAGGATCATGCTGAGCTTTTAAGCTGATAAGCCATTAAAATATTTTTTAGTGTTTTAGTGGCCTGAGAATTTTGTTAAATTATGCAGAGTTCAATAAGGAGCATGGTTATACATTAAAACATCTGCTTCCACCCAGCCACTTATTTAGTGACATGCATAAACATTGTAATTTTACATCTGTAAAAAATAAACCACAAAGTGGAATAAAGCTTATGTTGAACACTGATTATAGCAGTAAATAATATTTTTCCAGTTACATAAACTAATTAAAAATAGAAATGTACATCAGAGAGGCATCGCTACTTTTAAATTTTTATGTCTGTGATGTTTATCAAAATATAGAACATATATAAGATTTCTTGATCAAATATGAATTCCTTATAATTTCAATCATATCTCAGCCCAGAAAAAATTAATGTACAGATTCCTATGATCATAACTTTTTAAATTAAGTTTTAATTTATAAAATAGTGACAGAGAAGTAGAGTCAGTAAAAGTCCTTGAAATACAAGAGTGGACTCAGGGACATAAAATTTTGTTGGAAAAGTGGGATAGAAATGTAAGTTTAAGCAAAAAATAACGATTTTATTTTTTAATACTAAAGGAAAGCTTAGTCATGTACTTTAAAATGGATGTTTGAGGTCAGGGTCTCTGAGAAGTGCTTTGGTATGTAGAAAGTTGATTGGAACAGGACTTGGGAGCAACACTTTGGGGACTGAGAAACCTGGGCAGGGAGGAAGGTTGAGTGGAGCTAGGTGCCAGGGAGGGAGCAGTCTGCTCAGGGGATCTCCAGTGCTGGGATGACCAGTGCAGGCAAGGGCCAGGCCTGTCAGGTGCCCATAGTTCAGCCTTTCCCCAGGAGGGAGCGCAACCTGGGCTAAGTGCTTCCTGCCTTTGAGAGCAGTTCCCATGGGAAAATTCAGCTTAACACTCTCCAGTCTAGGCAGCAGGCGAACCAATGAGTTCACTCCGAAGTGGGCTTGGGGCAGCACCCCAAAGCACCCATTGCACAGATGACACTGATACCAAATTGTATGGAATCTTGATTCCATGGGTTACATGTAGGAAAAAGATTTTTATCTTAGAAGGTCCTGTTTCATAACGGTCTAGGAATTATATCTGTGACTTCTATTTAAACTTTTGAACTGTTTTAGATGTTAAATGTGTGAGAACACATTGATGATTTCTTTAAAGCCACTTTAGAGGTGTGTGCACAAAGGTGTTTGAAGAGCCCTGTTAAAAAGAGCACAGTGAGGCCGGGTGTGGTAGCACACATCTTTAATCCCAGCACTCGGGAGGCAGAGGCAGGCAGATCTTTGTGAGTTCAAGGCGAGCCTGGTCTACATAGTGAGTTCCAGGACAGCTGGAGCTACAGGGAAACCCTGTCTCAAAAAGACCAAAAAAAAAGAGAAAAGAGCACAGTGGGGGACTGGAGAGATGGCTCAGCAGTTAAGAACACTGACTGTTCTTGCAGAGGACCTGGGTTTGATTCCCAGCACACACATGACAGCTAACAACTGTCTGTAACTCCAGTTCCAGGAGATCTGACTCCCTCTTCTGGCCTCCACAGCATTGCATGCACATAGTACACTTAAATACTTGTAGGCAATGTACTCATACACATAAAATAAAAGTAATAAATATATATATTTTTTAAAGGACACAGTGAATTGAGGTGGCCCTGTCCATCCTAAGTTACTTGGCATGATGTTCATCAGAGTGAGTTACCAAAATGGATTCATTTCTAAAACTGGTTTTGGCTTCACAAGATTCAAGTGATAGCTGCTTGCAAATTAATGAGTGGGCCATGAAGTGTGATATTGGTGCAAGGAAGAAGAGGTCCAGGAAGGGGTCTGGAAGGTTCCAAGGAAGGAACTGTGGCCTCCCATGAGGCTGTGTACACTGACAGAACACTCCAGCAGCACCTCGGGGCTATGGAGCAGGGGTCAGCAGTTTTTATCCAGAAAAACTACATTGTGACTATTTTATTCATTGTGGAATATATGCTTGTAATAGCCCACCCTTCTGTTCTGTGGTTGCAGCAGCCAAGGGTAACACTTGAATGAACTGATGTAGTTCAATCAGCAATAAAAAGTGTTAAAATACATGAAGTGACAGCTTTGGCTTGAGGACTGTAGTTAGAGTGCCTCTGCTAAAGACGTGCTGAGTGGAGAGGTCTGTGGCTATGTAGACTCTTCTCAAGATCTCCATTTGAATTTTAGTACTTGTATAAGTACTTTGCTTGTTGCTGTACTAAGTAGCAATTTAAAGGAGATTTCATCCCTGCTTATAGTAAGAAGGGACATAGTCCATGAAGGTGGAAGAGCGTGGCGGCAGGAAAATTGGGCAGGTGGCTGTGTCGCGTCCACAGCCAGGAAGCACAGAGAAGCTGGTGCTCAACTCGCTTTCTCTTTATCCCTTCTGGGATCCCAGTCCACGGAAAGTGCCACCCTCATGTGGGGTGGATCTTCCCACCTCGGTTAACCTAACCTAGAAAATCCCTCACAGACATGCCTAGAGGTGCATTTCTTAGACTGTTCTAGATCCTTGTCAACAATCAAATTAGCCACCACAGTACTCAATAATGTTTCTTAAAGACAAAAGTGTGGGAACTGTGGGGGAAAGCTTCCATGAGGAAGTAGCTGACTTTTAATCGCACTGTGAATTGAATGAGTTCTAGAACATTCCTTTCTTTTTAAGACTCTGATTATCAAGCTTCATCTTAAACTGTCAATCCTTTTCTCCTTGCCTTCTGTGTCAGAGCTGTTAGAATGTTGTAAAAAAGGAAGTACTGGAGACACCTGATGAGGTCATTTCCTGTGACACAGGCTGAATGCTTCAGCGGGCCAACAGCTCCATGAGAGACATGTTGTGTCCTGACTGAGGCCAGGCAGTGCCTGTGCCAAGAACCATTTCTGGCACACAGCCTGAGCTCAGTAACCATGGAACAAATAAAATGAGACATGAATTAACATTCGTGTTTGGGCAGCATTGTTCTATATTGTCCTGAACAGTTTTTAGGGTGCAGGGAGTATTTTAAAAAACAACCTATAAAACATGGAAGTCTTCAGGGACACTGAAGATACCAAGTTCCACCTGTCCCTCCCTCTTCAAGGCTCAGATAAGGACAGCAATGTCCCAGAGAGTATGAGGGGGAGAACCCACATACCCTGGAGGCAAAGCCAGGGATTACACTCTTGTTAACAGATTTCCAAATGAGACTTTTCTTAAATCAGAACTTTGGAGATGTAGCATCCTAAATCCTAATCAAATTCACTCTCAGAAAGTACTCTTCATAGAATAGCTAATTTTGTTCTTGCCTTGTGAACACTGAAATGTGAGTTTTCAAATGTGGTGTAAAGTGAAACATTCAGGTTCTCTGGATTACAAAATTCCTTGAAGTTTATTTTATACACACGTACACACACACACACACACATACACACACACACACAGAGACATACACATCCAATGTTGGTTAAAGAATAAAAATCATTCAGAATAGAATGGGTCCCTCCCTGAATAGAACTCCCTGAATTCATTAAAGCACACATGAACTGGTTTAACAAACTCAAAGCTAAATCAATGGATCCCAACTTTGGCTGTGCAGTAGAATTCTTCTTGGTTCTTTTCAATCTCTGGAAATAGGAATTGAGCATTAGAAATGAAAAGAAAAAAAAGCTCCCAAAATTTATTTCTATATGCAGCCAACTTTTGCACCATTGATCTCAAATTTGAAAAGGTACTGAGATTAAAAAGTAGATTTCAAATGTGATCTCACAAGCAAATTTAAATCAGGATAGTAAACTTTAATATACAATGTTTTTTAAATTTTTTAAAGCTTAGTATTTGTCCTAGTCTGTTCTTCATTGCTGTAACAAAATACTCTGACCACTACCAATTTGGGGAGGAAGGGGTTTATTTGTCTTACATCTCCCAGGTCACAGTTCATCAGGGAGCCCAAGGTAGGAACTCAGGGCAGGAACCTGGAGGTAGGACCTGGAGCACAGGCCATGGAGGAACGCTGCTTACTGGCTTGCTCCCCTGGCCCTGCTCAGCCTGCTTTCTTATGCAACACAGGCCCACCTGCCCAGGGGTGGCACCACCCACAGTGGGCCGGGCCCTCCCACAGCACTCAATAATCAAGAGGATGCCCCGCAGACATGGCCACAGGCCAGTCCAATGGAGGCAATTCCCCAATTGAGGCTCCCTCAGCCCAGGTGTGTCAAGTTGACACTAAAGCATCCAGCACACTATTTTAGTCTTTATTTTGTATCTATTCTTGAACTCATTAGGCCTCATGAAGGTACGAGGAAGTCCTATTCCTTCCATTTTGTAGATGGTAAAGTAACACACTCCTGAGTCAGAGCTGGGGTGTGCCAGATGGAGCCAGGCCGGGGAAAATGGCTCCACGTGGAGCAGAAGTCATCAAAGTCAGCTTGCAAGGGAACAATGGGGATGTGGGTGTGGCTCAGTTGGAATAGTGCTTACCTAGCACACAGGAAACCTTGAATTCAGTCCCAAACACCACATATACTAGGTGTGGAGGCACATGCCTGTAATCGCAAAACTCTGGAGGTGAAGGCTGTGGGATCAAAAGTTCAAAGTCATCTTCAACTACACAGTAAATCCGGGTTATCCTGGGCTACAGGAGCCCCTGCCCCTAAGAACGAAGGGCTTGGTGAGATGGAATTTGCTGTCCACATTGTTATAGGACAGAGTTTGTAAAAAAATCACCAACACCACTTTAAGAAAAATAGCAAGGTAAATTTTAATTTTCGACCGGCCGGGCTGTCTATCTCGGGAGTAGAAGCAGTCCTGATGATTGTTAAGTCAGAGTTTTTATAGGATTACAGAATTATTATTAAAACAGGACATTTGTGAACCAATCAGGTTTGTACAATATAGCAGAATTTTGATTCTATTAATTAACAACCAATCATTGTACAGACAAGTGATGCAATCATATAACTTGGCACTCAACTTGGTAACATTAAAAACTAGCCAACTGTTTTAGTCATAACAAGTGAAAAAAGACAGTCAAGGTAAATAACTTCTAGGTGGTCGTGCAATTACAGAATAACAAGGGTGGTCTTATGCCCTGTGTCAGGGCGACCCAAGACAGCAAGCAGGTTACAGAAGCGAAAACAAGCTGGTTAGCAAATATATAATGTCTGGAATCAGCACATTCCATGATTCATGGCGAGGACAATTTTCCAAGGCCCAAGGTTGCCCCCATTTCCTTCTGGTGTGGAGCAAAGTTGCTGCTGAAATGGCTCTGAACAGAATGGAGTAACTTAGGGAAGTTTGCTGAGTCAGTTCACACACTCCTAGTGTTTCTGAGTCGCTGGGGCTGCAAGCTGCAGAAAACATGCCCAGCAAGCTTGTGGTTACCGAATGTGGATCAGAGTCAGAGATGCCGACTTCCAAACTCTGTTGTAAAGAGCAATGATGACATATTAATGTCTGAGAGCCATTGTGATTAGAGTCTAAAGGGATGCTGTGCTAGATAACTTTAGTCATCAACTTGACACCTGGGTTGCAGGAGCCCCGATTGGAGAATTGCCTCTATTGGACTGGCCTGTGGCCATGTCTGTGGGGCATTTTCTTGATTATTGAGTGATGTGGGAGGGCCCAGCCCACTGTGGGCGGTGCCACCCCTGGGCAGGTGGTCTTATATTGTATAAAAAAGCAGGCTGGGGTAGGGGAGAAAGCCAGTAAGCAGCGTTCCTCCATGACCTATGCTCCAGCCCCTGCCTCCAGGTTACTGCCCTGAGTTCCTACCTTGGGCTCTCTGATGAACTGTGATTCAGGAGATGTAAGTGAAAAAAATCCTTTCTTCTCCAAGTTGGTGTTGGTCAGAATGTTTTGTCATAGCAATGGAGAAGCAAACTAAAACAGATACCCATTAGCATTCCCTTGGAAACTTGGAAAGGCCTGATGCCTAAGCTGCATCCAGCATCCCAGACCATTTTAGAGTAGGGCTGGGGCCACTCCCAGCTTCAATAGAGAACTGTTGCCTCCCGGTACACTGTGTTAGCCTTGTCCACGTGCCTCCATGCCGCCGAGACAGGCTCCTAACACAGCACTGCAGTCTTAGAGAAGTGGCGCACTATCACACAACCAGCAGTGTTTCAATTTGACACCATCACCTGCACTACAAGACTAAATACCCTCCTCGCATCACTGGAGCCTGTTCTGGGGTACAATGCTCCTCCCATAGCCTGTTTTCAAGACCTAATCACATCCTCAGTATACCATGATGCAGTGTTGTGGCCACTAGCCCATATAACCCCTGGGCTTCCATGTAACATGCTATGCAGCCTCCCTAGCCCCAAGCCCAGGTGGCCCCACACGACTGAGCACCTCAAACTAGTGAGAATCACCTGCATGCTGTCTGTTCTGTGCCTGAGAAACTCCTGCCTTAACTGATACCAAAGAGAAGGGAGAGGATCAAATCATAATATGCCCTCCCCTAACCTCCCGGCAGGTGTCCTAGGGGCCACGAGGTGCTAATAACAGCTGATCTTGAAGAGAAAAATGAGGTATAACAGAGCAACCCAAGGAAAGGACTGGGAAGGGACCATGAGGTCCTATTGACTGTGCATCTTGGTAAATAATAGTGTTTCTGTGTGTGGGTTAGGTCATGATTACACATACCTTGTATTGTGCTCCTGAAATAAAATATAGTAGCAAACAAAAGTCAGGCCTTTCAATAGCATCTCAGAAATGAACTGGAAGCCCAGGGAAGCTCTGAGCCCTTTCTATCCTTTGTCTCTAAACGCTGCACTCTGTGTATAATCTCTTCAGTTACCTGCCCTGTTTGTTTTTTTCATTTATCTGCACATGTTTAATTTTATGTTCAATGCAGCCAATGAGATTTACTTTCAGAATTTTATTCTTTCATAGATCTTAGTTTTATGCAGTCCTTAAACCTAATCTACCTCTTTTGTTTTTGTTATTAGTAGGAGGCTTTTGTTTGCTTATTTGTTTTTCTTTTGAGATATGATCTTACTCTGTAGCCCAGGCTGGTCTGAAACTCACTGTAGCCCAGGCTGGTCTTGAACTCTCAGCATCCTGAGTGCTGGGACGATCACAGGTGAGGCCCACCACACGCAGCTCACCTCTTCATGTTTGGTGTTTCCCACTTACCGTCATTTTATTTAAAATATTGCTTATATATTGTAGTTGCCCAGTACATGCCATTATTTTACTAGGAAACTGAGACTTCTATTGCTGGGATCCCGATGACAACCTGGTCTTGGAGTTTGTAGGTTGTTGCTGAGGCCTCCAGTCCCAGGGCTTCTTGTCCTGTGTGTGAACTGAGCTAACCTCAGCTGTGGATAATCCCGAGTCTGTAACCTCCAGCCGTCAATCAATATTGTCTTCAGGGCAACCTTGTTTTTCCCAGACTACTGTTGATTCTCTCTCTCTCCCTCTCTATTGTGTGTGTCTGTCTCTGTCTCTCTGTGTCTCTGTCTTTGTGTGTCTCTCTGTCTCTCTGTGTGTCTGTCTCTATCTCTCGATCTCTGTTTCCAACAAGTTTAACAATAACTATTTTGAAGTTTATGTAGGTTCTAGCATCTTAATGGGAAGAATCTTTAAAAATTGCATCCTTCTATTATGAACAACAGCCTTTGACTGTGATCCTTAAAATAATTACATCACATACACTTACAAACATTTCTAAGTACACATTCATAACTTCAGGTTTTCCAAGAACAGGGTTTGGACTGTGAAGACCCTGGCAGTCGAGACTAAATGTCTACAACTGAGCCGTAAATGCGAACTGCACACAGTTGTCCTAGAATGGCCGTGAAGAGATTTTGGAATCCCAGGTTTTCGTACTGGCATCTAGTCATTCTCTGAGCACCATTTAAAATGAAATGCTGCTGTTGGCAACTTCAAGGGAGGGTTCACAGGCTGGTCAAGACAACAATTAGGTTGTTTGAAACGTTGGAGAGTGCAGATGTACACCAGGCTCTGGGCGCTCATTTTCCTTCTTTTATTCTGTCTCATTACGCCTTGTCTGTTGCACTGTTAAAATGAGATCGGATAAGGGACTCTGTGCCGAGAGGTAACTGTGCCCCTTTAAGAAGAGGGGTGGGCTGTCCTTTACTGTTATAACAAAATACTGGAGATTTGTTCATTTAAAACAATAGAAATTCATATTTCCAAGTTCAGAGGTTGGGACATCCAAGCTCAAGGAACCAACCAGCCTGAAGTCTTGTGAAGGCCTGGTCCTCACAGATGGTTAGTGTCTGTGACAGAAAGCAGGAGAAAGCAGGCTTCATTCTGAACTGATACCTTTCATAAGGGAATAGCTTCAGCAGATGGATTCGTACGAGGCTTGCCACCTCCCAAGGGTCCTGCCTCTGAACTTAGGGGGTTCAGTTCCAGATTGTGAACTTTGGATGGGCACATGTATTGAAATTGGAACCAGGACTGATGTCGATTTCCTGATTGTGATATTACTACAATTAAGCAAGAAGATGCTCCACTGGAGGACTCTGGGGTGGGGCCAGGACCTGCCATGTATCAGTTGGCAATTTCCAGGCAATTATTCAAACATAAAATTTAAGGAAAACACCAGGATGGAAACTAATGTAAGGCTCAGAAGAAGGTGGTATGAGGAAAAACGCTCGCCTGTCTCTGAGGAGACCTTCAAAGAAAGGAACAGGGAGACTTGTAGCAAATGTCAGATTTCTTCTGCTTCTCCAGATGCACTTTGGGTTAAAGCCCAATGTGGTAGCAACAGCCATTTACCCCCTGTGTATTCTACCTGGTAGGATGTCCATAGCCCCATAAGTATGCAGAGAACCAGCTGTCTTCTACTTGGAGACGCAGCTAGTATTTGAACTATATGTTGTTATTGCAATAGTTATTAACACAATGTTCTGCAAACACCATAAATTATTACCACAGGAAAAGGATCCCTATAGTCTACAAAAGTATGGGAAAATATGACCGTTAAGTAGTTCACTTGAAATTATATGAAGATAAAGAAGAATTTGTGCATTAACTAGGCACAGAACTCTCATAAACATTTGCAAACTCATTTGCCATGGAAGGTGACTTTGATGAATTGTAATGTGTGCTGATTTATCAGATTTAATGCAGTAGTGATATTTGACAGGAAATATTGCAGATAACGAAGCTTTTCTCTATGCTTTTTGAGTTGTACTGATAGTTTAAATCAGCTATCAGCTGAGTGGAGAAGGAGAGGAAAGGAACAAACTAATTTAGCCTCCATAGCAACTGCAACTGTCCCCACCTGTGCCCTCACATGCAGAATTTCCATTTGTATTAATAACACAGAACTCCTATTAAACCTGAAGTTTCCTAAAGCTTCATGTTTCTTCAGCAGGGGCCAATTAACAGGACAGTCTCTTTGTAGCTAGCCAATTATTTTGATTACTGGAATTTAAAAAAAATTGTGCTTGCTTTGCATAGATTTTGTCAGGTGAACTTGGCCAAAGAATGCATTACCTTTGTATTTGAAGAGACAGAAGGTTTTCTGTGAACACGTGGATACCAAGAAAAGTTTTTTGGTGTGTATGGGGCGGTGCATGGTGTGTGTGATGTGTGTGTGTGTGTGTGCATGGTGTGTGCATGTTCACATGTACGAGGGTTCAGGTGCCTGTAGAGGTCAGAGGCTGACAGTGGGTGCTGTGCCCCCTCCCTCGCTCTCCACCGTGGTCATTGAGGCAGGCTCTCTCCTTAACTCCAGAGCTTGGCAATTCTGGTTGGTCTGCTTACCAGCTTCTTCAATTCTCTGTTTCTGCCTCCTGGGGTTCCAGATTTTGTGCATCCTGGGGATTAGAACTCAGACCCTCATTCTTAAGCAGCAAGCCCTTTATCCACTGAGCCATATCTCCTCCCCCAAGAGAACTTTCAGTATACATTCTAAATTCTGCCGAGCAGCAGAGGAACCGCCAGGTGCCCCTCGTTCCAATACTTACCTGTACTTTGGTTACCAACCCAGAAGCTTTAGTTTTTGATTTTTATTCCATTTCTTTTTTCTTGCTGCAAACCTATGGCATGAAGGATGGGCAGGCTGTCAGTGAACTGCAGGTTCTGTGGTAGAAGGAACCTCATTGCCACTAAACTGTCTTCTGACACTGGAAGAGTGACAGTGGGTTTACCTGGCCTTGCTATCCCTTTGGCAAAGGTAGATGCCCAGGGCCCACAAGTTCTAAATGCCAGGATACATTCCAAAGGCCTACAAGACCTAGGGCAACAGGAATGCCCCAAAGAGGAAATGGGGACCCAGCCTGTATGAGGTGACATGTGGGCAGGCTGTACCCATGTGAGGTGCTCGAGGTAGAGGTGGGGCCTGACAGGCCCCAGAGCACTGGAAGATGCCAAAACGATCTGAGGTGACACCTGTACCGGTCAACTTTCCTATTTTCTGTGAGTGTACCTTTTACCCCTCATCAAGGAAGCTTCTTTTTGTAACAGATGGAAGCTATTACAGAGTTCCAGAACTGGTCAAAGGCAGAGAATAAGTGTCTGTGAGATGCTTAACTCTAAGTGATACATCTTCAATGCAACCTCTACACACAGGATAAATGCATCTCTCAACTCTCATCAGAGAAGTTTCCTCATGCAGAAGATGGTGATTAACACAGAAACCCACAACTGGCCATTGTGAGAGAACAAGAGTCTGCAGAGTGCTTATCCCTGAATAGGAGGCCAGTTCAAACCTCTGCCTCCCAAGGCTCAGGGATCACTGCAAAAGAAGAGGCAGAAAGATTGTAGGAGCCAGAGGTGGTGGCTGATCACAAGGAAACCTAGTCTTCCAGAAAGCTGGTCAGTTACTCATATGAACTCACAGCAATGGTGACAGCATGCACGAGTCCTTTGCAAGCTCAAACCAGACAAAATTCCAGCATAGACGTGGAGAAGTGGGTAAGAAATACCAACCCAATCTAAGGAACTTTTGACCATTGATGGCTGCTGGGAGGGTTCCGGAAAGACAGTGTCTTACAGGGACGGGACTCTTGGTGTGCCCAGTGGATGGATCCACATCGAAGGACATTTGAGGACACAAATCAGACTCTACAGGCATATATGTACATACATATTCATATAATATATGTCTATTAAATTGGGCAGAGGTAGTGAGAGGCGATGGAAGGAGGTGTAGATAGGGGAGGGGATCTAAACACCATCCACCATCAAGCTATATCGTATGAAAATCACAAAAGTTTAATAAATATAAAATTATCTTGAAAAACATAAGCGTCACAGAGCCTAGGAGATGACCAGTACTTTATCCTTGGAGACAGTGCTGATTTTCTAACTGCATTCTGAACACAGCTCCAACTGAATCCAGGTAAAATTGAGCTTTTATTGTATTCTTATATTCTTTTTGTTAGCAGTTTCTCTTGCAAGAGTATCATTTAGGGCTTATGTTACAAACACCTGCATTTCCAAGCCATAAGGTTTTCCTTAGAATTCAGAAAGTAAGTGATTCGTCCTTCATGCTGGGTTGATTCTTGTCCTCTCCCCTGCAGTCTAGCAAGCACAGTGGAAGGCCTATCACAGGGCACCATGGTGAGTGGTAGGCACCCTTGTCTCACCAAGTCCTTCCTTATGAGGAAAGAATCACAGCCCCCAGTTTCAAACAAGGGATCCAAGAATCAGAGAGTCCAAGAAATTGCCCATGGTGACATAGGCCACACAATGATGGGGTGCAGTGGTTCCATATGTACCTCAGTCTAACACTCAAGCATTTGCCCTTGACACTGTCCTGGGATCAATGGCATCAGCAGCTTCTAGGAGCTTGTTAGAGAGGTTTGTCGATGTAAAAACATAACTCTTACCTCAAAGAGGATAAGAGATAGTTTATTCTGGAGCTAAATATGAGTGACCACCCCTGGGAACATAGACTCAGGTAACCCCAAATTCCATGTTCCAATGTGGCAACACTTTCATGAAGTTTTTACAGAACAAAGAAAGCCATAAATCGAAGCCCCTTTTAAATGCGTTGGTGGCAACATTAGGTAAGTGGTTAGAGCTCAGTGAGGAAGCTCTGCTATAAGCCTCAGCTGCTCTGAACGCATCCTTAGGCCTTTGGTTGGCTGGAAATGAGGGGTTTGTTTGCACAGTCCGAAGGATTTACCTAATGGCCACAAAGATGCTAGATCATGTACTTAGGAAGGCAATAAATGGCTTATAAGGAGGCTAGAGATTCGCCAAAGAGAATTTGGCTACGAACTTGCAATATTCTAATCCCTCCACATCACCGAAGTTCCAATCAGTTGATCAGACTTGCAGAAGGTCCAGTGAGAAAGGTGGTTATTGACAGGCTGATGCCACAGCTCTGGGTGGGCCCAGCAGCCAGGGCCTTAATACCTTCCAGTTGTCCAGACTTGGGCTCTGCTTTTGATTTATGCTTCGCTTATTAGTTTTCCACCTCACAGAGGGCGAGTATGTGCCACTCGGCTTCTCTCATTTGTATTGTGACCACCTCAAGCAATCCCCAGTATTAACATTGATTCATTTTCCCTGTACTAATTTGTTTCAGGAAATTAAAAATGCATACCCTTAAGAACCTGATATTTAGGTCTGTCTGTGAGTTGGCTCAGTGGGAGGGAGCATCTGCTGCCAAGCCTGATGAGCTGGGTCTGATTCCCAGAAGTCACAGGAGGGAGAGAACTCAAATTGTTCTTTGACATCTGTTTGAGTGCATGCGTGTGCATGCGCACACACGCACGCACACACACACACACACAAAGTAAATAAAAGTATAATTAAAAAAAAAAAGAACCTGACAGTCTCCATTGTGAACTACTTTGGAAGTAATGGGTATTGAGATGATGGATTGTTATTAATTAAAAATAATGACCAACCAATATTCAAATCACTTGCATTCCATTTGTGGTCAGTGTTACTCCCTCCTGATCAGTTGCTTCAATCTTACTATTTGATTCCCTGGGATAAAAGAAGAGATAAGGTTCTGTGAGATTAATGACCCTAAAATCTCCCCTTAAAGATGGCAGAGACCCTTCTGCACACGAGCCCATGACTTAACTCGAGATAATATTCTTTTCTCCCCACTAATTGCACATGAAGCTAGGCTGGGAGTCCTTTAGCAATGTGTCAGCCTCAGAAGAACCCAGCACCGTGCTTAATGCAAGAAACCTGATCTAATTAGCATTCTGCCATGTGGTCAGCTGACCCTGTAGTCTTGGATCTCTGGCCAGGGAGAAAGATGCAACCCCTGCTCTTTTTACTTCTAGTTAGCCTCATAAAAGGTAGGGTGTCGGAGGAGAGAGAGTAGCCTTGCTTCTCCATCACACTCTGCACACAGTGCTAATTGAGCTGACAGTCTTGGACTGTCTGTGATGGCTGCAGCTGAGGCGAGCCCGAGGTCCAGTGAAGGGACTGTAAATGTCAGATGGCTCATCTTTGCCCTCATGACTCTTGAAATACAAGAGGAAATTGATCAGGGAAGCTCTTCAGTCTGCACACTTGAGTAACTGCACGGTAGCAGACAACTCCGGAGAAATAAAGTATTCAAATCCGAGTGGAAAAGCCTGCACCAGCTCCCCTGGCTCTTCCTCCCAGAGCTAATGAGAGAAGGTGAGAGCCGGGCTGCCTAGGCGTGGGGCTTTGCCTCCCACTTCGTTCCTGCTTGTCATGCTCAGGGTCTTGTTTCTGTCAATCATTTCTTACTCTTTCTGCCTAGAAAATAACACTGCAAGTTTTATGACCGTTCTAGCTGTATCTATTTTGTAACTGTAACAGAGAAAATGTTTTTGTTTTGTTTGACTTTATAAGAATGAACTATGACAAACAAAAGATTTGTTTTCCTGGTCTCTGAAACCTCTCCTGGGATAGCTCCCCACCTGTCCTCCAGACTTTAGAACTTCACCTCTGTCCACTTTTACAACAGCTCTGGACTCTGAGCAGGAGTTACCGCTACCTTTCCCTCCTCACAGTGGAGCAAGTCTGTGCAGTGAACGAATCAGGGACTCCAGTGCAAGAGAAAACTCTTTGAATCGGGGGCCTGGAGAGATCTCTCAATGGGTAAAGCACTGGCCATGTAGATGTGAAGACCTGAGTTCAAGTTCCCAGAACCCCGGCATCTGGAAGCTTCCACTGTGAGCTGGAAAGCTGGAACAGGAGCATCCCAGAAGCTGATGGGGCGCTACCTAGGTATGCAGTAGAGAGCAATAGAGACCCTGCCTCCAACCAGGTGGAAGGCCAGGACCTCCCCCGAGGCTGTCCTCTGACTTCCACACGTGCCTTGGCATGTGTGGACTTGCACACACACACTTTGAAGTCAGGCTCCATTCCATTTGGGTTTGGCTTTGTACGTTTGCTTCTCTTGGCGTGGATTCTCAACTTGAAATGTAAACTTAAAAAAAATCTTTCTTTCCAGGAATCTGTAGAAAATGAAGACAAATAATAATTTAAACCACCCAAAACTGTCCCTGCTACCTAGTAACGGTCAGTAGAAACGTGTTCTTTTCACATACCTGCCTCCTCACCGGGGGAGCTCTTGGCGTTCTTTGTATTTGAGTGGAAGGATTTTATCTCTTTACTCGTTTAACTTCAGACATACACTCAGACGTCACTACCGAAGGTCGGCTGGGCACTGGTTCAGCCTGCTGCTTAAGCTCTGTGAAGGCGGCGCGTTCTGGGGCCCCCACTTTCCCATACTCACCGTCTACAGTGCAGCTCCTTGGTGCTTGGCGAAGCACATTAGCCAGAAAGAATGGCATCAGTTATTGTCTTCTTAGGACTGAACTATGTGCTTGAATTATCTGAGATCCTTACAGGAGCTCCAGCAGATACGTTTTATTATTTTGCAGTTAATAAACTGGAGGTAAAATGACCTGCCCACGATCACACAGCTACCGTACAAGTTCAAA
Organism: Nannospalax galili; assembly: GCF_000622305.1. Lineage (NCBI taxonomy): Eukaryota > Metazoa > Chordata > Mammalia > Rodentia > Spalacidae > Nannospalax > Nannospalax galili. Next base: position 674,952 of record NW_008355795.1, read on the forward strand.
GTGATCCCAGGGACAGTTCTTATTAAGGGAGAACGACAGGGAGGAGTTAGGGGAAACTGCAGGAGGAGGGAAGGTGAAAGGAAGGAGGGAAGAGGTCAGAAAAGGAAGGGTGGGGAGGACGGGTTGGAGGAAGGGAGGGAGGGAAGGGGAAGAAATTAAGAAGGAAAATCAAGAACCTGTCTCAGATGGATTGTCTACCGTTAACATTTTCTCTTTCCATTAGCATCCACCTTCTCTTTCCCAAGGAAATGTCAGCTTTGGAAATAAATTAACGCAAATATCAGGCTATTGGGATGGTTCTCCACGTGGCTGCTGAGATCTGGCTCACGATTACAATGAATGGAACATCGTTGGATTCAGTTGAGCTCAGTGCCGCATACACGTGGAAAGGAAAACTTTCATGTGTTCAGCGTATAGAAACATGAATTTAGAAGTCAATTTTGTACCAGCTAAAAGGGAAGCTGTTAGTAAGACATTTTTCAACAAGAAAGAAAAAGATATTGAAAATCCCGTGGTCCTGAGGTGTGCTTTAAGATGAGCTTCCGGCCCCACTAGGGGTGACTGAGAAAGAGGAACTGGGAGCCACAGGCTGGATCTCTGGGCAGGGTTTGTTTCCTTCTCAGGAATCCCTGGACAAGACAGTGGAGGGAGGAAACAACACAAGGAGAGGCAGTGTGGGGAGGAGACGAGAGGGAGTGTGGCGAGTCTGCTCTGGACAGAGCATGGAGGGGCATTTCAGGAGAAAGCAACCGGCCTCCTCAGCTACGACCTCTTCAGGGGAACCTGTGAGCCCAGCTTCACCTAACACTAGCCATGGTAAGGTTATACAAGTGTTTGGGCAGCTCCTCTCTCTCTCTCTCTCTCTCTCTCTCTCTCTCTCTCTCTCGCTCTCTCTCTCTCTCTCTCTCTCTCTCTCTCTCTCTCTAGCTCTCTCTCTTTCTCTCCCTCCTCCCCCCTCTTTTGAACTCCATTCATTAAGGATTAAGCCCCAGACTAGCTCAGGCTGGGCACCTGTTTGTTCCCTAGAGCAGTTCTACCAAGACGGGCAAAGGAATTGTGGGACAGGTGCTTGTTAGGCAGGGGCCATATCTCCTTCTGCATCTTTCCAGGGGTTTACGCCTCAGCAGTCACCTCAGCTTCCTGGGCTCTGCTCACTTGCTCATTACAAAGTCCTTTGGGAACTTGCTTAGAGCCACAGAGTACCTGTGACTGTGGAATAATCAAGCAGGGAATTGAAAAGGCTGTCAGCTTAAAAGGGATCAAACTCCCTGGAAGACACAGGGTTTTAATTTATACCTCTGGATCTGCACTGACTTACTGAACTCTGTAAGCCTATTGGGCGTGTGGGGACTAGAGATGTTGCACTGTGGGTCACATGAAGACACTCAAAAGGGATTTTAGAGGTGGGATTGCTGTTCCCAATCCCAGGGCCCTCTAGAAATACAATTTCTAATAACAGTGAGAGAACAAAGCTTGCTGGGACACCCAAGAGGTAATGGGCAGGTCTGTGCAAATCTCTTTGCCAAAGTCCATATCAGCTCAGGAGAAGATGCCCTTGAGCACAGCTCCTCAATGGTAGGCTGGGAACCCCCTAGTTGTCCACTCTGGCTTTAGAGCAGGAACCTGGAGGACATGGTGAAAATGTTTGGAGACATTTTTTTTTTTTTGAGATAGGGTCTTGCTATATTGCAGGCTCTCACTGCTTTCAGTAGTTTTAAAATTGTGTGTGTGTGTGTGTGTGTGTCAGAGGACACCTTGAAGGAATTCTCTCCTTCCACCATGTGGATCCTGGGGATTGAACTCAGATGGACATGCTTAGCAAGCACGTCTACTTGCTGAGCCATCTCGCTGGCTCAGATCTCCCACTTCTTGAAGGCAGCAGCGCTGCAGTCTGTAGGTCCCCTGGTATGATAGCAGCTTTACATTGGCCTGGGCTGGGCTCATAACCGATATTAAAGCCATTTTGCTACAAACAGTAACATGTTGCCTAAGTACAGCTCAAGCCACTTGGGAAGACGTAGGAGAGCGGCTAGGCCACCAAAGTCTGAAAGCAGGTGACTCGGTGGCAGTTTTATTGGACTAAAATACACTTCTGAATCAATTTTGTAGACCAACAAAGAATCTTTAATCACAGAGGTGAACACCAGAAGTGACATCATGAGATAAGTCAGTGAGCAATGTTCTAAGAAACCCACTGTGGCTCTTCCACACAGCCTATGTGGTTCAGTGCAGGAAAACATAAGGAACAGAACCAGCCCAGTCATCCACCAGATGACAGTCCCATCTCCAAGTCATAAGGTTATCTATGCACACACACGGAGAGAGAGAGAGAGAGAGAGAGAGAGAGAGAGAGAGAGAGATGAGATAAGTCAGTGAGCAATGTTCTAAGAAACCCACTGTGGCTCTTCCACACAGCCTATGTGGTTCAGTGCAGGAAAACATAAGGAACAGAACCAGCCCAGTCATCCACCAGATGACAGTCCCATCTCCAAGTCATAAGGTTATCTATGCACACACACGGAGAGAGAGAGAGAGAGAGAGAGAGAGAGAGAGAGAGAGAGAGAGAGA
>NW_008355795.1:679117-681157 GCF_000622305.1 Nannospalax galili
ACTTGCATAGACAGGAAGGGGGCATTGAATCCCCTCGAACTGGTTGTTAGCTGCCATGTGGGTGCTGGGAACAGAACCCCGGTCCTCTGCAAGAGCAGCTAGTGTTCTTAACTGCTAAGCCGCCTCCCTAGCCCTGAGTTCTGCTTAGGAAGCAGATATTTAAGTTAAACATGCCCTTTCCCACCATAACATGCTTTAAAAGGGACTCACCTAGAATGTGATGACAGAATGTGGGTGAGGACTGAACTACATCTTCATGCCTGTTGCATAAGGGTGGAAGTCTGAGGTCGAGGGCTCTAAGATGTATATTGTTTTACTCCCATTCTCCACCTCTGTCCACTGAGACAGTTCCTTGGCTGAAAAGGGACTCACCTAGAATGTGACGACAGAATGTGGGTGAGGACTGAACTACATCTTCATGCCTGTTGCATAAGGTGGAAGTCTGAGGTCGAGGGGCTCTAAGATGTATATTGTTTTACTCCCATTCTCCACCTCTGTCCACTGAAGCTAACAAAGTAACAGCTCACCCCATTGCTTCTGGCTCAGGCATCATGGAAAAGGAGGTGGAAAGATTGTGAGAGCCTGAGGTCGGGGAGCACTGCTGCAAGACAGCGTCTTCTGGACAACAGGACCGCTGCACTCACGGACTCACGGCAGCCGTGTCAACCTGCACAAGACCTGTACAGCATCAAGCCAGACAACAGTCCCATGTGCACGGGGGAGGAGCACACGAACTTCCCCATAGCTGAGGAGAAACTGGCCCTTGGTGGCTGCTGAGGGAGAGTCAGTTTTCTTCAGGGGTCTGTCCCCTGGTAAGTTGACTGTGCCTCAGTGGATGGCCCTGCACCCATGTGCCTATAGATAACACTGATTGGACTCAGTGCATTTTACACACACACACACACACACACACACACACACACACACACACACACACACACACACAAGCTCCCACATACATGTTTATAAAGTCATGAATTCTGGAATATGTGTTTGGGATTCCCAGAGGAGTTGGAGGTGGGAGTGGGCTTGACTATGATCAAAACACTTTGTATGAATACATGTATGAAATTCACAAAGAATAAACAAATAAAACACATGTTAAAAATGAAAAATATTTTGGTAAAAGCTCACAACGTTGCTGTTACAAGACATGGAATCTCAGCCGGCATGGGAGCACACGTCCAGGCAGTGGAGGATGTGTGAGTCTGTGGCTAGCCTGCACTACATAGAGAGAGCCTGCCTCAGAGACACAAACTGCAAAAAAAACAAAGAACCTAAAATAAGGGGAAATTCATGTTGTAGGACATGGCATGATATTCCTGGGGGAAATACCAAATATATCATGGCTATCTATAGAATCTCTCTCCACCCAAACACCCTAAGGTTTCCTCTTGCCCCTGGCACAGAGATGCACAGCAAAAGTGGGCATTTTGCTATTAAATCACTTTTTTTTTAAACCGTACTTCATCATGGGGAGCTCTCTGAGTTCTGTTTCTTAAGAATTTTGATTTATATATTTGTATTTTATATGTATGAGTGTTTTGCTTACATGTAAGTAAGTGTACCATGTGCATGGAGTGCCCATGGAGGCCAGAAGAGGGCGTCAGATCCCCTGGAACTAGAATTACAGATAAGATAGTTGTTAGCCACCATGTGGGTGCTGGGAACAGAACCCCGGTCCTCTGCAAGAGCAGCTAGTGTTCTTAACTGCTGAGCCGCCTCCCTAGCCCTGAGTTCTGCTTCTTTAGGAAGCAGATATTTAAGTTAAACATGCCCTTTCCCACCATAACATGCTTCTCACAGAAGTGCGGAGCTCACAGGCTGCCCTGTGTTTTGTGGCGGTTAATCCACATCTGTGAAGGTTTGAAAACACTCTGCATCTATCGGAAGGCACAATGCTGTGACACTTGGAGCACATCTCCCCCTCTGAATGGTCTTGGACCACTACACAATAAAGTTGGTGAGAGAAGGTACTGCAGCACGGCCAAGCGTATCAGGCACAGGAGCACGGAGGCCCCTTGTTAAAGCACTTAAGGA
>NW_008355795.1:681827-721352 GCF_000622305.1 Nannospalax galili
AAAATCGTATCTTCTGAAGAATACATCAAATACACACACACACACACACACACATGCAAACACATGGATGCACACACATGCATACATACATGCATACACATAGACACTCAGGCTCCCACACTTGTGAACACTCCCATACACACACACACACACACACACACACACACACACACACACATACACATGCATAGACTCGTACTCATGCACACACACACTCATGTATACACATCCATACCCACTTGGTACATGCTTACACATTCATATACACATGATGCTTGTGCACACCTGCCCACTCATGTACTCTCACACCCATGCAGAGGCTCACACACTTCATTAAGCTTCAAGGTAGATGTAGAGTTATAAAAGACTTCAGGATCAGAGTTTGAATTTCTACAATATTTAAAAGTACCTGTAATTTCGGGATATTGCAAAATGCAACGTTCCCCCTTGCTACCAGAATGAGTGGAAGCCTTCTCTCTAGGAGTGATTTCCTTAATGAATCCAGCCCATCTGCCCACTTACCATATTTATCGATGGGTGAGTACTGGGCACCTCTGTTCATTTCCTCCAAAGACAGGCCTGGAGTGGAGTGTGGTCCCACACTGGAAGATGAGTGAGATACAGTTTCACATGGGGCTGATGGGTTCAGAAAACATTTTATAAAACAGCATTTATTCACCTTGTATAGCTCCTAAGAAATGGCGGAGTGATGTCTATCAGTGTGTTTTTGTCTTAGCAATGTTTAGTTTGGGAAGAGTTCAGAACGATGGAATAAGTTCGCTGTGTGAGTCCTGCCCTGTAATGTCCTCAGACATTACAGTTCCCAGTCTCATCCCCTTAGGAATGCACCCTCCTGAGACTCAGTTTAGCTAGTCTACAATGAGAAAAGAACAGAAATATTTCCACCTTTTTGTCTTTTGAGACAGGGTCTCCCTGTAGCTCCTCGGCTCGTCTTGAATGTGCTATGTAGACCAGGCTGGTCTCCATCTCACAGAGACCCACCCACCTTTGCCTTCTTTGTGCTGGGATTAAAGGTGTGCCCCACCATGCCAGATCCCATTTACTTTGTTTTCGTGATTGAAGAGAAGCAGAAAGAATCTACATATGGGTAGAGTCTACATATGGGTATACACTTGCAACCCTTACTCAAAAGCACTAAGAACAAGAACTTATCATGTTAGTATATCATTACGAATGACATGCACCCCAAGTACTATTATTACATGGCTGTTATTACAATGAAACTACCACAATCCTGCAGTGGTGTTGCACAGTCCTCTCTGTGAGGCATTTATGACTAATCACTTAATTTAACCTCATTGCTGTGGCACAATCCTCTCATGTTCTGACAAGAAAACTGAACCTGCAGCAATGGACTTTTACAGGCATGGCACATCACTCATTGGCAAAGACTTTTATTTCAAAGCCTACATGATATTTTTCTTCCCACTGTTCATGTGCCTCTCTTTCCCCCAAATTCTATCATTCTGGTTAAGGGTCACTTCCTCCCCAGGCCATGGGACTGAAAACCTGAAGTTATAAAAGCCCTCTCTCCATTACTGATCACACCTGCTGGTCACTGCACCCTGCAGCTTGATTGCATCATTTGTCCTTGGCCATCCTCGGACAGCTGCCCTTGGCACCCCAGAACTGTCCTCCCTGGGTCCACAGCAGAACCCTTTATACCAAGAGCCCTGGAGTCACTTCACCCGACTCAGCTAGCGGCATCACATCAGTCAGTGACATCTGGTCGGGCTCATGCTTCACACCGTCCTTTCTCTCACTCCATGCAAGGCTTTTAAAGCTCTGACTCCAAAATATCATCCAATCCATTCATCTTCTCCTTTATGGAAAAGGCCACAAGTCTCTTCCTCCTCTGGACTTTCCCAGTTTGTCTCCTGACTGATCTCTTTTCTGTCGCCTCTCTCTCCAGATAAATAACACAATCTCTCATGTTACCCACTTCATATAAAGCAGGTAAATCATCTACCTGCTTGAACCCTCCCAAACAATGTCCGGTTCATTTTCAGTCTCAGTGCAGACACTCCCATCATCAAAGGTCCTTCCTGTGCTGTCCTTTCCACCCTAACCTTTCCCCACTCTGCTGAGCCCTTCTGGTGAACTCTCTGTCCCTGGAACCCTCTGTGCTATTTACAGACTTGGAGCCTGAGCACTGTTGAGTCTTCCTGGAGTACTCTGCATAATGAGCCCAGATCCAGATTTGCTGAGCCCTTGAGCTGCCCCCACCCATGACTGGCTCCTGTCGTTCAGCCCTCAGTTCACCTTCTCAGTCAGTCCTTCCCTGCCTGCCCTGGATGAAGGCAGTCAGTCCCTTGCACTGGCCATTCTATATCACATGTCATCCTCTTATTTCTTCTGTCACTCAATATCTGCGAACAGTCTTAATGCACAGTAAGTCTGGGGACTTGTCTCTTGTTCCCTGTGGGGCACCCTCAACCCTTAAAAACAATCTTGGGACGTACAAGAAACCGAACACAATGTTTTCAAGGATAAAATGAATGAATGAATGAATTCTTAAATGATTCCATTCAATCCTTCTTTCACCAGGAATAGCTATAACACAAAACCTTAGCACAGTGTATCCCTGCTTGCCTGTGGTCCCACAGGTCAGTGGCCCAAGCTGCTTGCTGTGTGCAGGCATCTCATGGATCTTGTACTGCACAGTCCCTTGCTGCCTCCCCTTTGCCTCCCACAACCCGAGTTTAGCCACAGTACCCGGCATCGGCTCCACAATGCTCTCTTTGTTATGCTTGGGGCTGAACTTCCCACTCTGATGAGTGTGCGTGTGGACCTCTTATTGTCCCTGGCGGGGAGCAGGGTGGTGTTGCAGGTGGGACTAGACCTAAGTCAGCCTCCTGGAGTTGCATCCTGTGCCCTTTGCTTGTTCCTCTGTGACAAATTGCTCCCTGGCCTGTGCCTTAGCTATGCAACTATAAAACGGGATCTGTAACAAGGCTTATCGTGTAAGGTTAATCATGAGAATTAAACAAACCCATATGGTCAAAGCTCTCTGAGCAGTGCTAGGATTTAGAAAGCACTCAATAAATGTCACTTGCATTTAGTATCTTTCAAAGTCTACGCATTGAATACCTCTCAAGTTGACCTCCTCCTCTTCCACACCCACCAGGACTCTGCAGGATTATCAGTGCTGACATGAGTCTGCCTTGGTGTGGAATCGCTCTTATTTTTGTGCTCGTGAACTCAGTTACACAGAGAATAGCTGGAAATCCAAGATTCTGTCCAACATTGTTGAATTCTCACTCGTCCTTCTTCAGTACTTTATAAATAGTTCAAATGAAAGCGTGTAACATAAAACCAAGTCATTCAAAAGTGTTCGTTTAGAGAAGTCAGCTTTTTCTAAAAGTTAACGTCAGCTCACGCTTAGCTGCCTCAAAAATAGCTGCATCTCCGGCCTCACTCCCTTAAACTATAAAGAACAATGGCATTTCTTAGAGGAAGGCGATGATTAAAAAGAAGAAAACTTATTGGCTGAAAACATGACATGGTGCTGTCTCACACAACGTCAAACTGTAAACGACAGAAAACTCTGGTCCATAGACTGTCGCTCAATTTATTTTTCAAAATTAAATTTTTCCTTTGGTGCATGTAACCTCTTTAGAACTCTTGCTCCCTTGAAGCAACATAAGCGACGTGCATATCGTAGTCCTGGCAACAAGGAGATAATGGGAAATAAATACTTTATCACCAAAATGGCTATCTGGTTTCCTACGAGGACAGCCCATCTCCAGGCTGCCCTTGTGTGTGCAGTGGCTGAATGCAGTTCATGCCATGGAACTTACTTAACGTTCCCCAGAGATGCCACACAGGCTGGAACCAGACTCTGTTCTAGGATAACAGACAGATGGAAACCAAGCATGCCAGGGCAAACAGAAACCAGATCCTGACAGATGGAGCACATCAACCTATAGCAAGACACCCAGCTCAAACGGAAGAAGAAATCAGACCCTGGTCCATGGACCTGCCTGTTTTCCACCTGCACATCTGACCATCATCAAGGTTTCACAGAAGCTCAGAACTGAAGGGATATGTCAGAACTGTAAGGTTGCAGTGGAAGCAAGGCCCTTGCAGTGACTCAGCTGCCCTGGGACATCAAGGACAGGCCTTGCACACATGGCTGGTAAGGGAAGTACTTGTTCTGCACTGGCTTCTGTTTCTTTCTGTTTTGTATTTATTTTGAGAGAGGTCTCATGTAGTATATGCTGGGCTCTAACTCACTATGTATCTGAGGATGACTTTGAACTTGTGATCCTCCTGCATCTGCTTCCCAAGTGCCTGGATATGGGCATTCACTACCACATCCGACTTTGTAATGTTTCAACCATCACTGCAACTAGATAACCCTCTTTATGTTAACAGGATGCCATAGATGACCATATGTTTGTATGTGACATGACCACGTGTATGTATGTGAAGGATCAGGTCATTTCATGAACATATTTTGGAAGCAGAGGATAAACCTTTCTCCCATAAAAAGAGAACAAGATAGTTTGTAGTCTGGTTTTTACATTACTACAAGTCTACATGGTGGAATGGGTCTTAGCACTGAACAAGTTTTCACTTTGGACTAAACAACTCACACAACTTCTGTGACACACACATGCTCACCAGCCATTACCTGCTATATAGGTACACCAGAAAATGAATAACTCTTCCCAAAGGGAGAGCAGCACCAACCTTCGAAATAATTTTTTGCTCTTTAATCCATGCTGTGGGGTTACTGACTTTCTGCTCAGTAGGTCAGTTCACACCCAAACCACAACATGTAACCTGACTTGTGTGAAGGGATTCCTACCATGGGTCATGATGCCAAGCAAGGCACTTGGGACCAGGGAAGAAAGGAGGCTGTGGGCTGACGCTGGGGTAATGATGCCTTGAGAAGCACGTGAAACGGAACTTATCATCAGCTGAAAACGGTGTCCAGTTGTGCATAAGAGCAAAGAACAGTGACTGGAAGAAAACCCAGACGCAGCACAGCTCACACAAGACAGCCTTCAAGTGAGAGCAAAGCAGGGGCCACAGCAAAGCAGTGGCTTAATGGACATTATCGCAGGCAAAGTTCCAGAGATGGATGACTAATCCTCAGGGTTTCTGCGCACTTTGAAAAATGCTTAGATTACTAAAAGCCACCAGCAGGTCAATAAGAAGAGGAAATTGTGCAGATCTGCTTTATTTAGTTTTGTTTGGGATAAAGAGTTAGGGGACACCCTCAGGCTAGACTATACACCTGGATTCCAGCAGTACCAGGCAGAATTTCTCCTGAATGCTTTGCCAGGAGAACAGGGAGCTTCACGGCAAAGGACAAGTGATTAGACTGAATTGTTAAAGGCTGAACATTCAGGACAAAGTTGAGGTCAGTCCATATAGGTGATGGGGCTAGGCTGAGCCTTACTCATTGGGAATAATTAAGACAAAACACCACAATTCCTAAGGTCACAAGTGTCTGAAAATAAACTGAGCTGTTGAAGAACGGGGATTATCATCCCAGCCCTGCAAGTGTGAAAGCCAAGGCTCCAGCTGCTCTCGGCCCTGGGTGCCACACAGAAGTCACGGGAGGTGTCCCTAGCCACTTTGTTTCTAGTATTCTGCAATTCTTTAGAAAGATCTCCTGGATCACGTAGCGTCAAATCCTGGCATGCCGGGAAGCTGAGGTGACTGCTCCCATTTAGGAAGGAGAATCTGATTTTCTTATCTGTACCCTCTGGCTCTACCAGGACTGAGTGCCTGGTTTTCACACACAGTTATCATAGTGTACCTGGCTGCACACTATGGCTGGTTCCTGCAGCTTTTGTAGCTATGTCATTTGATCCATGCTGCTCCATAAAGAAACCATCTCCTTCAGCACTCCATTTCAGAAAAAGAACCTCACTGCCACCAAGACGAAGCCTAGCAGTGTGAGTCAGGGACCGCTGCGTACACCCATCGCTGGGTCTGCAGGCCAGGCTGTGTATGGCGGGGATGCAGGGAGGCTCCACAAAGACTTTTCATAGACAAGTTTGTAGAATATTCATATTACAATGCTTGAGGGGCCGGTGGGGGATCCTGTGAAACCAACGTGGTGATATCTCTTCATCCAGAAGGGTGTTTTGTTAAGCAAGGTCCAAGACAAAATAGGACAATGCTGTCTGAGCCATCTCTCCAGAGCAGTGGAATGAGCCAGTGTCACAATGAATCCAAATGGCCCATTTAGAGCCTCCAAAGCAGCTTCCAAGCTGCAGTTTGCCAAATGCTTTTGGTATTGGAGCAATGAATCATGGGTCTGGCTGTAGGATCTCATGAATTCTCAGAATATTTATTGGTCCCATAATTGTTTCTGACTGCATTATGTGCCCCCCAAAGCCTTCAGATGGACACATAGTCCAAAATAAATCCTTCTTTAAAAAAAAAATCACATTATTCTAAATGTGGCATTTGCAGATTTGGGATTCTGATTTGGTGAGTTATGGCAGATGTAGACTGCTTCCTCATGGTTTGAAAGTAAGAATGGAATTTAAACACCTGAACACAAATGAAGAGTCAGAGCACGGACGCCGGACGAGAGTGATCTAACAGCAACAGTGACGTCCTGTGCTTTCAAAGGGCATAGAACTTGCATGGTTGTCTCGTTGCTCAGCTTGAACTACTTCTATGACACCCCGTGAGGCATCTGGGAAAGCATGAATTTTATCTCCACACTAGGGAGATGGAAAGTCCAGCTCAGAAAGTTCAGGTGACTGTTAAGAGGCTGATCCAGGACTCGAACAAAAGAACTTCTAAGGATCAAACCATGCTTTTCCCAGGAAACTGCCGTCTGTTTAAGAGCTGTACATATCTAACTATTGTTCTGTTACCATCTGGGGGAACTCACTGAATAGTGATGACTTGCTACAGAGTTTTGGATGTTTGGCAAATAGACATGAACACTAAATTCGTCCTCGAGAAACATCATTTATCATTACAATAAAGTTAGAATCTTTCTTGCATCTTGCTTTGCTTGATCTTCTGAACACTGTTACTTGCCTCTGTCTATAAATCATGTACTCATCTCCTGGCAGAGATGTTAAAACACGGGGTATACACACACACACTGATCTTTTTGAAATGAGGCCTTCATGACTTCTCCTTCACCCTCTAGTCTTACGTAAGATTCTGAGTTGCACACATGGATTCATCTTCCTGAACGCAGCCCTAGCTACAATGAACACCACCAACAATAAGAAGTCATTAGGTTATTAGTGTGATTAAATATGTGAGGTAAACTATTCTGCTCACACTGGTCCAATTAGTTTTTATGGAGCTAACAATGCCCTCAGGCTCCTTGCATCCTGGAAGAAGTCAGCCATTTGGACTTCAAATAAGAAAGCACCATCAGAGCTTCACAGCTTTGCAAACATCCTGTGTGGCTTGTTGGACCACCTTGCCATCTGTCAATATGATGCTCCTATTTAAAATATTAGCACAAGGATCCTGGCCATGGGAGGTCTTGCATTATTCCAGGGGAATACATCCAAGCTAGGACTCACTTCTTTCACTCAAAAGGAAAGCTACACAGATAGTATCTAACCAGAATTTCATTTCTTGTTACCAACCTGGAGAACTGATACCAAGAAAAGGCAGAGAAACAGCCTGCTGAAATCAGCAATAGAGGTGTTTACACTATGAAAACAAGTGCCTTGCCACGCAAGACACTGCAAGAGTGAATTGGCTGAACCTTCTGGTATTTAGCTGAAAACAAACAGATCTATTTAAAATAGATCTGTCATAAGGGGTAAATGCCTCAATACACTTTGCAGTAACTTTCCATAAAGCCCATCTTTCCTCTGGCCCAAGAAGTAAGGCAACATTCCTATCAGAAGTGGGAATACCTTGGCCTCACTTCGAGACTGTCTAGCTATACTCTTAATGACTAATTTATCCATTAAGTTTGCATTACTTATTTATTCAAGACTTTATCCTGCTGTTTTCAAAACATTATTTTGTTTTTGTCAATATTCTGTATTTGACAATGTCCTAAATTAAAAAAAATTTATTGCTGCCATTATGGAGAATGGACAATAGCCAAATTATTTAATGGGGTCAGAGGTCAGTGCGAAATATCTCTTGCAGAATATCAAACCCATCAGTTTTCTTTCAGTAGAAAATGTCTCCAGCCTATAAATGGGCAGATAAGGCTGACAACCAGGTCAGGGATCTGCTTGAGACATTAGGCAAATATCCAAGGTCTCAGCACTCCCATTTTTTAAAGGAAAAAGCAATTAGTCAAAGCTTTGTGAATAAGGAAGAATGCAGAGGACATAAGTGTGTGCTAATTCTTCGATAGCTCATAAATCATTAACGTACTCAGCAGTAACCTAACCACACCACCTCTCAATTTTCTCAATAATTTCAGCAGGTATAAATGAGTCAGAGATGCAAATCAGTGGGCAGGGGACTTCACGCACCTTGACTGCTGAACCTGAGGAACAGCCTTGAAATACAGCAAAAGCCTTGCGATTCTCCACCCTCTATACTTCATTCAAGAAAATAAAGGGAAATATTAAGAGTTTAACAGAGATCTGGGTACACGACCCTGGAAAGTCAGCTCCCCCCTGCTCAATTTTCCTAGCACTAATTTTTACCAAAAGGATATGGTGGCCTGGAGAAGTGAAATGAGCTCTCCAGATTCAGATATCAAGATGTTGGCAACATCAAGAACACATCCTAGAACTCTTAAGTAAAAGTAACCACTCTTAATCAAAGTGGTTCTGATTCTTAAGTAGAAAAGGGAAACTGATGTTTGCTGAATGCTAGATAAGTATCAAACACATGGCCAGATGCTGTAAAAACCAGATTCAATCTGATCAACCTAACAACGCATTTGATGTGTGAGGAAACGGGCTGGGAGACTGTAAGCCTTGCTTTAGATCACACAGTGTAAGTCAAACTCAGATCAAGTGATATCCAGATCTTTCCCTAGTTCCAGTACTGATTCTAGAAGCAATTCCAAAATATATTCCTACAAATCTTCTCTATCCCTCTTTTCATGGTTATCAATCAAGTACATTGCCAGGAGCAGGGCTGTGCACTAGGAACACAGACACAATGTGCTGGACAGGTGAACGGTACCATCCGGGGAAGGGAAATGCATGCACACACAGTCAAACTCCAACACAGGAAATGAACCCTCTCTATACAGAGGAAAAGAACAGCCAGAACTGTGGGGAGGGTGACTTGCATGACGGTTGGCAAAGCAGGAATGTATCAACTATTTAGAGTGGTTGCCTAATTTTTATGCAATCTCAGGCATATCAACAATGGCAGCACTATTTTTTTCCTGGAAAATTTAATAGCGAGCTGCCAATCAGATGTCCATCAACAACCAAGTATACTCTAGTGTACTCTACTAGTATACCCTATCCCCCAAATTGATTCCGCCATGTGTACCTAGCTCCTGTTCAAAGTTTGCAGGATGTTAACCTTCCTATTTCAAGAGAATCCACTGGGATCTCCTTTTAGTTGTCCTTGTAATTTAATCTCACTCAATCCAGCACAATTCTTATTCCCTGGTAGACCTGATAACCAGGATTGTTTTGACGATGAAGAGCCTGAAATTGTTTAAAGTTTATTTGCTGAGAATTTTGTATATGTACAAAATGTATCTTGATCATCACCACTCCCTACATCCCCTCCAAGTGCCCCAGACTTCCTTCTACCTATGTCCTCTCCCAACTTTATGTCACCTCCTCTTCTTCCTCCTCCTCTTCTTCCTCCTCCCCCTCCCCCTCCCCTCCCATTCCCACTCCCTCCTCCTCCTCTTCCTCTTCCTCATCTTCCTCCCATTCCTAGATCTTCTTAACCCACTGAGTCCAAAATCAGTGCTACCCAAATGTTCGTGGGTGTGGGGCAGCCACTGGAGAATGGCAACCTACCCAGGGCTACACCCTGGAAGAAAAATGAGTCTCCATACCCCAGAATCTGTCGATTTTGATGGCTACTCTTCTGAAAGGGGTGGTCTCATGAGCTCCTCCCTCATTCATTCCAGAATGTGGACTGGCTGGATCTTGTTCAGGTCTTACAGAGGCAACCATGGCTGCTATGGGTTCAGGGGTTCAAAAGGGTGACTGTGTCCAGAACACAGTGTTTCCCAAGCCTGTGACTCTCTGCTCACTGCTCTTCAACATGGATGAGATTCAAATGAGGCATTGTTGCAGGGAAGTGTCACTGAAGGGGCTCTATGTCTTCTCTACCGGATGCCTTCACGTTCTCTTTTGTCCATTGCTGTGTGATTAATTCTCATTGTTTGATTAAGGTGGTGTCTGACAGGCTCCTTCACTACAAACTTGCTCCTTTTCTGCCTGTAATTAGTATTTTGTGAGAGGGTACTTGGAGACTGTCTAAATATTCCTGCACCTTAACCAAATCTCAGTGCTACATGGATGACAATGCTGCTGCCTTTGTTCTAGGTCATCTCACTCTGGCCATCCTTCTCCATAGCCCTGTGTTTCCTGGCAGCAGATGCAGGCTATTTCCGGTTTGGACAGTCCTTGTTCCTGTCCTGCAGTTGCTGTTTATCCAAGTCCTTCTGTCCCTCAGTGATAGGATTTAGAAGGTGACTTGAAGGTGTTGGTCAGGCTTCTCAAGGGCAAAGTACGGGGCTTCCAGCCCTCTCCTTGCTAGGCAGTTCCAGAAGACACCTTTGAGTGGACAACCACGTGTGAGCTCACTTAGGCTGTCTCCTTCCAGTCAAGTCCTCGTTTATACCTACACTTCCGGTTCTAGTCCAAAAGCACATGGTCCAGTCTAGCATTTCCCTTTTCTGTATCTGTCATACCTTTCTTTGACAGTGAGAAACCTGGGTCCTAATATCATCAGTAACTTGTCTGATTAATGCTCCTGAGTGTGTAAATCTCCCATTTTTCCTGCACAGCTTCTCCAAGCACACATCACAAGTGTCCATGCACACACACGCTACTTTACCTTGATATCTCACATTCACATGTATACCTTCCTTATCCTCTTAAGATCTGGTATCTACTGGCCTATTCCACGTGTGCCTGCCCTATGTGGGTACCTTCCTTACTTGCCTGGGGACCCAACAGTGAGCTGCGGCCCTGGACACTGCGGTGTCTTCTGCAGTTTGTTGGCAATGCTAGATCTTTGCCACATTTGTGTGTGCTTCCTTTTCACGTCTATCCTCAAGGCAGGATCCTCATGCCTTAAATGAATGTTTGTCCTGCCCTAGGCACTCACTGAATATGGATTAAATGAATGATTGAAGGAATGGGTGAATGAATGATAGTTCCCTCTTTATGACTTTACTCAAGTTTATCTGCATTTACTTCTGACTCTAACGAAGTTCATGGCCAGTGGTCAAACTTCCATTTCTTCCACACAAAAGAGCTGCACCGATTCTGCAACTAACACAGGACAGAGCTGCCAGACCTGCACAGGGCTGTCCCTCCATCCTTATTCAGCCTGTTCATTTCCGCACATCTCTCTGTGGGGACCCCACTCTAGCATTATGATCCCCACCGTGGAGGCAGTGCAGCCCAGTGGGCAGGAAAGAGGAGTGGGGGACATCGATGGGCTTCCAATCAAGTGCCACCGCTTCTGTGATGGTCTCCTTGGAGGAAGAAGGAGCCGTGGTGCCTCAGCACTCCTCCAGCTTTTGTTCTCATTGGATAGAGCCTGGTCCGCAGGCCATGAGTGACATTCCTCTCTCTGCACAGGGATAGTGTGGCTTGCTCACGGGGAAGGGGGGAAGAACCCTCCTGGAGTCCTTGTTTGGCTGCTGCCCCACACGGCTCTGGCACTGGGTAAAGCAAACACCTGGACGTGAAGACCGTGTTTGTAGTTTTCTGTGGCAGCAGGCGCCTGAGGCTGCTTGCTCACATCTGCACAGATTGGGAAAGAAGGAAAAGGAATCTTTGTGCTTACATGGCTTTCCCTCCTTCCATGGGCTAGTACCGCCCCCTTCAGGGAGGGTCTCCCTGCCTCAGTTCAAACCCTCTGAAAAGGTTCTCAATCAAGTAGACATGTCCAGTCGAGGGGACAATGAACATGAACCACTACAGTCCTACATGTGAAAACTTGAGATTTATGGAGTCCAACTGATTCTCCCAGGCCATATAGTGATAGAACTTGAAATTGAACCCAGGCCAGTCTGAGTCCAAGCTGGTAACCGTTTCTTTAGACTAATGGCTCACAGGTAGTTGCATAAGTAAAGATCATAAAACCAATTTTATCAGTGGAGGATAAAATCAGTAAGAAGATGTTCCGGATTGAGAGAAGTTAACAGGCCATCTTTGTTGACTGTACATCTCTGGGTTCCTTTGTGTGAATTCAGATCTCTGCAAGAGGCTCATGTTCCTTTGTTTTTGACAAGCCAGTGAGGATGGGAAGGGTTTAAAACTCCCCAAACTCTTTGAACATGCAGATCATTGAGCCTCACAAATCATTTGAAACATCCTTAGGAGGTTACACAATTACAAGCGATGTTTTTCTGTTTTTGTTTTAAGTGAACCAAACCTCTGGGGCCTTTTGCCTCATCACATACCACCAAAGCTTCCTTCCCCTGTGTACTCTGCTGTCCGACCCTGAATAACAGAGTGAGCGAGCGATGTTGCCAGGTGCCTTGCTCTCCTGATGTTCTCTGGAAGTCATGGGGGGCTCTCAATCCCCTCTAGTGTGATGTGCTGTGATGATGCTTTGAATCCTGGACAACCCAGTGTTTGACACTTCCTGATGAGTCCTCCCCTTCCCTGGCCTTCTATGTTGGCAGGGACATGTCTGGACTCATTAAGAAGTGCTCAGTGACCTCTGCACAGCTGGATGTTGATGGCCTCTTTCACACCGCTCTTTATGAAGCCTTGATATGTGGCATGCCAGAAAGCCTACCCTTCAAACAGGAGCCCCCCGCCCCTTGCTAGCCCTGTGCAACCCAGGCATCTGTCATGTGGTTATAAAGTAGCTTTGGTTGGACTGAATTCCCAGCCCTTTCTCCAGCTTCCTTTCTCAGCAGAAATGCTCTGTACTGGGCAATCAATAGGTTTAGGCATACGGTGTCAAGGTCAAAGTGAACCTGGTTTTCAGTTCCAGCCTCTACACTGTCTACATATTGTTTACCTTTGGGGATCTCACTCTCTTGTATTGTTCCACAAGGACAATAAGTGCACTGATCTCTCTGAGGATTATGATGAAAGACATGCAAGGAGCTTAGAGAAGGGTCTTACATGAGGAGGTGCTAGTAGACACCTGCCTCACACACAGTACGTGCTCAGTAAATATCAGCCTCATACACAGGTGTAGAAAACACCAGCCTCACACACAATAGATGTTCAGTAAACACCGCCTCACACACAGTAGGTGCTCATAAATGCCAGCCTTACACACAGTAGTCGGTAAACACCAGTCTCACACTCAGGAGAGGTGCTAGTAAACACCAGCCTCACACATAGTAGGTGCTCAGTATGTATCAGCCTCACACACAGGTGTAGCAAACACCAGCGTCACACACAATAGATGTTTAGTAAACACCAGCCTCACATACAGTAGGTGCTTAGTAAATATCAGCCTCACACACAGGTGTAGTAAACACCAGCCTCACACACAATAGATGTTCAGTAAACACCGCCTCACACACAGTAGGTGCTCATAAATGCCAGCCTTACACACAGTAGTCGGTAAACACCAGTCTCACACTCAGGAGAGGTGCTAGTAAACACCAGCCTCACACATAGTAGGTGCTCAGTATGTATCAGCCTCACACACAGGTGTAGCAAACACCAGCGTCACACACAATAGATGTTTAGTAAACACCAGCCTCACATACAGTAGGTGCTTAGTAAATATCAGCCTCACACACAGGTGTAGTAAACACCAGCCTCACACACAATAGATGTTCAGTAAACACCGCCTCACACACAGTAGGTGCTCATAAATGCCAGCCTTACACACAGTAGTCGGTAAACACCAGTCTCACACTCAGGAGAGGTGCTAGTAAACACCAGCCTCACACATAGTAGGTGCTCAGTATGTATCAGCCTCACACACAGGTGTAGCAAACACCAGCGTCACACACAATAGATGTTTAGTAAACACCAGCCTCACATACAGTAGGTGCTTAGTAAATATCAGCCTCACACACAGGTGTAGTAAACACCAGCCTCACACACAATAGATGTTCAGTAAACACCGCCTCACACACAGTAGGTGCTCATAAATGCCAGCCTTACACACAGTAGTCGGTAAACACCAGTCTCACACTCAGGAGAGGTGCTAGTAAACACCAGCCTCACACATAGTAGGTGCTCAGTATGTATCAGCCTCACACACAGGTGTAGCAAACACCAGCGTCACACACAATAGATGTTTAGTAAACACCAGCCTCACATACAGTAGGTGCTTAGTAAATATCAGCCTCACACACAGGTGTAGTAAACACCAGCCTCACACACAATAGATGTTCAGTAAACACCGCCTCACACACAGTAGGTGCTCATAAATGCCAGCCTTACACACAGTAGTCGGTAAACACCAGTCTCACACTCAGGAGAGGTGCTAGTAAACACCAGCCTCACACATAGTAGGTGCTCAGTATGTATCAGCCTCACACACAGGTGTAGCAAACACCAGCGTCACACACAATAGATGTTTAGTAAACACCAGCCTCACATACAGTAGGTGCTTAGTAAATATCAGCCTCACACACAGGTGTAGTAAACACCAGCCTCACACACAATAGATGTTCAGTAAACACCGCCTCACACACAGTAGGTGCTCATAAATGCCAGCCTTACACACAGTAGTCGGTAAACACCAGTCTCACACTCAGGAGAGGTGCTAGTAAACACCAGCCTCACACATAGTAGGTGCTCAGTATGTATCAGCCTCACACACAGGTGTAGCAAACACCAGCGTCACACACAATAGATGTTTAGTAAACACCAGCCTCACATACAGTAGGTGCTTAGTAAATATCAGCCTCACACACAGGTGTAGTAAACACCAGCCTCACACACAATAGATGTTCAGTAAACACCGCCTCACACACAGTAGGTGCTCATAAATGCCAGCCTTACACACAGTAGTCGGTAAACACCAGTCTCACACTCAGGAGAGGTGCTAGTAAACACCAGCCTCACACATAGTAGGTGCTCAGTATGTATCAGCCTCACACACAGGTGTAGCAAACACCAGCGTCACACACAATAGATGTTTAGTAAACACCAGCCTCACATACAGTAGGTGCTTAGTAAATATCAGCCTCACACACAGGTGTAGTAAACACCAGCCTCACACACAATAGATGTTCAGTAAACACCGCCTCACACACAGTAGGTGCTCATAAATGCCAGCCTTACACACAGTAGTCGGTAAACACCAGTCTCACACTCAGGAGAGGTGCTAGTAAACACCAGCCTCACACATAGTAGGTGCTCAGTATGTATCAGCCTCACACACAGGTGTAGCAAACACCAGCGTCACACACAATAGATGTTTAGTAAACACCAGCCTCACATACAGTAGGTGCTTAGTAAATATCAGCCTCACACACAGGTGTAGTAAACACCAGCCTCACACACAATAGATGTTCAGTAAACACCGCCTCACACACAGTAGGTGCTCATAAATGCCAGCCTTACACACAGTAGTCGGTAAACACCAGTCTCACACTCAGGAGAGGTGCTAGTAAACACCAGCCTCACACATAGTAGGTGCTCAGTATGTATCAGCCTCACACCAAAATAAATGAAAAAATTAAAGACTAGCAGTAACCCCCAAACTGGGAAGAATGGAAGGCCTGGTTTTGGATTTTTGTTTGGTGTGAGTCAGCGTCTCACTATATAGCCCTGGCTGGCCTGGAACTTACTGTGTTAATCAGGCTATCCTTGAACTCACAGAGATCCACCTGCCTTTGCCTTCTGAGTACTGAAATCGAAGGTGTATACCCTGTGAAAAGTGGAGGATCTTTTATGGTATTCATTCCAGAAGAGGTTTTTGTGGCCGTTTGCCAATGCGTTTTCTTGCACTATATTTGAATAGGAGAAGATTGTACAGAGGTCTGACAGGGAATTCCCAGTGGGGTCTCAAAGCTGTCTGGAGGCCCTGGTATGAGGGGAAGAGATCCTTCTGATGGCCAGTGAAAGGGGCCAGGCCTCTGTACCCTGGAAGGTTCATAGGGGGATGCCCTCTACGTGTTTCCCAAACCAGATCAGTGGGGCTGGGATCAGGCTTAAAGCATACCACAGACAGTATGCAATTACCACAGAGTTACTGTGCGTTTTAAAGATTGTGCACATAGAGGTTGTAACTGGAACTCTGGGGACACACAAACCACAGGATAGTATGCGGTTAGCCATGGCAAAACCGCTATAGATACCAGGTTTTCAGACATGTTTCTCTCTAAAAGCTACAGGGACTAGGTGCCCAGATCTTTGCAGTGAACTGTGGCTTGTGGAAGTGCCATGTTGTCTGAGCCATGTGGCCTTGGGAGTATAGAAGCCATATGAATCACCTGCAGAATTCAATACCTCTATGCACCTATAAGATCATGGAAAGAGCAATTGGAATTATGCCTTGAAGGCACTTTGAAATCAGAATATTTATTTCACATGCAATTCTTAATTTCATCTTCCAGCAGTGAGGGGAAACTGGATCGTTATTGTTTTTCCATGAGGAACCTGGTGAGGACAGGTCAGGAGATTCACCTGAGGTGGCCTGAATGGCCACAGAGAAGAGCTCAGAGGGCAGCTTCCCTGGGACTCACTGTTTTTTGGCTGCACCGTGCCACCTTGTGACCTGCTGCGGTGCATGAGTGGGGGTTTTGTGCTCATTAGTAATTTGGGTTTTCAATTTCCAGGCTTAAAGTCAGAAATTTGAGCTTCTAGACACGACCGTTTTGAATCTTTGCATCATGCAGGTGGGATTTTATGGGTTCTGAGTCTAATCTTGAATCCATCTACAGGCAAAGTTTCTCCTAAAGCTGGGGATGAGGCAAAAAGACAAGGTGTTTTACACCTAAGAGAAGCAGGGAATTTAGTCTGGGTTTGAATAGCATCATCCATCAATATCCCAGTCAGAAACTGAATAGTGTTTTCCTGGGACTGCTTCCTTGGTCACATCCCACATGCATACGCGCGCGCGCGCGCGCGCACACACACACACACACACACACACACAGTTTCTTTCTGGGCCACTAAGGGATAGATGAAATGGAAGAAGAGTGAATCCAGGGTGGGAGTGTGAGCTTACACAACAGTAGGCTCACTTCTGCAACAGTCGGCCAAGTAGGCCCTGGCCACCCTATCCCCAGTACATGAGTACTCCCCGAGCTTTGACACACACACACACACACAATTTTAGTGACTAGAGCAACCTGCATGACTGGAATGTGTGGGAGAAAAGACAGATTCCACCTCTGCCCTCCAGTGCTTACACAACAGCCTCGGGATGCAGTCTGCTACAGTGTGCCAGGAGAATTAGTCACGCAACTCTTGCCACAAAGATCCCACAGCCCCTCTCTGGAAGTGTACTTCTCTGTCTGTCTTTTAATGTGAGACACAGAGCTGAAAGGAAATTGTGTCTGGGGACTGGAAAATCTGAGCTGTGGCAGGTTCCCATAGGAACGCTAGGCCCTCGTCGCCTTTATTTATGCACGCATGCCGCAGCTGCCTCTTTTGGATTCTGGCTGGTAGTGAGCAGAGGCAGATCCAAGGGCAGAACAGCCCTAACTGGCTCTTTGAAGCCCTCGAGTCCTCAGCCTCTATCTGTGTCTGGCCCCGATTCATCACCGGCCTGAATGCTTCACCTGCTATATCGAGTTTCCAATAGAGCCTGAAACAGATTTCATAAAAAAGAACAATCCCCGGGCCTCGAATCTCAGCATGGGAGCTTTGCGAAGGGGGAAGGCGAGGGGATGAGACTGATGGTAATTATTTCCTGCCCTCCATTGCTGGGGATTGTTGATATACATATCTCCCTCATTTGGTTGATGTTTTTTCTCTACCAGGGTCTCAGCCACCTGCTTGGAAGATTAACAACTGTTGGATGCGGAGCCAGAATCACTGGGCTTTGGAGAAGTTATTATTCATAGCAGAGAAGGCATTATGAATAGACTAGCCTGGGTTTTTTAAGAAATTCTGACTTATTCTCAGGGATCAAAGCCCTTAACATTTAAGCAGAAATAGCTAGAGATCTTCACTCAGTCATTCGGTCACTGTCTATTCCTTCATTAAAGCTGCTCTTATTATAAAAGTTTTCTTTGTTGAAATGGCCTGCTTATGCTAGGAGGACCGACACTGGGTCCATCTTGCTGATCCCTGAGTCTGGAATACACTGAGTTTTTAGCAATCACTTTTTAGACAAAGGAAGGAACAAGGGAAGTAAAGGAAGAGTTACAGCAGCATTTTGGAATGGGGGATGGTTCAGTTGGTAAAGCCCTTGCCTTACAAACACGAGAGCCTGAATTCCATCCCCAGAACTGGGCATGTTAGCAAATGCTTTTCAGAGCAGTACTTAAGCACTTGGGAAGTAGAGGCGGGGTAATTCTTGACAATACTATATAGCGAATTTGAGGCCAACCTGAGCTACATTAGACTTAAATAAAAGAAAGACTAACAAGAAAAACCCAGCCTGTAACAAGGGTGTGAGTTGTGGGGGGCTGTAGGAGAAAGCACAGGAGATGCAGACCTCCTCTCTTCCCCTCATACTGAACTAATAACTCTCCTGGCCACTTTAACTAAGCAAAGACCAGATTGGCACAGTCAACTGCTCCTATGACCGCACTCTATCAGTAAACTCCTCTCCTCCTCCTGGCTGGCATTCCCCATTTTCCTGCTTTTTCTTCCCTAGCTGGGCACTTTTAGGTTGGGTCTCTTTCCCCACATCACTGACAGACTCTTCTCCTTAAAACTGTTAGTAGGTTAGCACCTGCTGGAAACTGTACTACAGAAAAATCTCACCACGGTGTGTTGTTTTACGTACTGGTTTTCAGAGTGGTCCCTGGGTCATCAGCCTTGAAATCCACATGGGAGCAGGTTGGAAATACAGTTTCTAACCCCATTATCTCCCCAGGTCAGAAACTCAGGCAGTGGGCTCAGCAATCTAAATTTTAAGGACAACTAACTCTGTCAGTGAGATGTGGGACTCTAGATTTAGATAGCTGTTCAAATCCTTTCTTACCTGCTAGCCTAGTCTCCAACCCTCCTCTTGCATCCTGGCTGTGTTATTTACATGGGTTACTTCCTAAACCCTGGTTTCCTCATCTCTGATTAAGTGCTGCCTCTTGTAGGTTGTGTCTGGGAGCAGTACACAGCCCATCAAGCAGAGTGGTCCATCATAGAACCTGCACATACAAAGCCCTGTCTAAATATGGCACCTGCCAACTCTCCTTATCACCGCCCCCCGCCCCCGACACTGACCCCAAGCCTATTTTCCCCTGCTGGCTCCACAGACCCACTTCCCATTTCCCAGCAGCCTCCTGTCACCAACTTAGTGCTTTCACCTCTGGGCTCCACTGCTTGGTATGTGTGACAGTAAGGAATGAATGCCAAAAAGTTCTTGACAGCAATTAAGGACCTTAGGGAAGGGGCTGAATGTGAGCTGGATGGGGTAAAAGCTCTAATGAAATTAATGAGGCCTTGATTGCTATTTGACCTGGGAAGATACGATAATTAGGTTGTCTTTTATTGCCATCTGTAAAATGGGACTAATGTTATTAACCTCCTTCAAAAGAGTTGTCCCGAAGGTAGAAGACACACTAGAATTCTCCGTAGGCATGAAGGAGGTTTTCATGGCAGTCATGAGTAACATCTGCCAAAATAGGGCAGGCTGTGAACAGTCTCCAATGCAGAGCTAAGACAAGTGTGGTTTTGCTGGCTTTTAAGGCTATAGTGTTTCCTTGCAATTCCACAGGAACAAACCCTCACTATTTGTTTTAGGCATCTCTCATATTTGGAGAGAGGTTCACAGAGAAAATATCTTCTGTAGGGTCAACAGTTACCAACATCATCTTAGAAACCTGGCAATATGAGCACTTACTTATGTAGAACACCCCAACCCAGACTATCTCTAGAAGTTGTTTTAACTTGCTGTGATGATCAGGGAAACACGGGACATCTGAATGCACAGATTCAACACTACAGGGTAGTAAGTGATTGAACTGGTGATGGGGACCATCAAGTAGGCATCATTAGCAACTGTGATAGGTGATTCTCCTCAATATTATCGACTGCTTCATCTCTTATGCTGCCTCGAAGTGAACAGATGTCAGCTCCGGGTTTAGACATACTGGAGTCAACCCCAGCACAGCTTCTTACTACCTAAGGGAATATTTCTTGTATTGTCGAGCTTTCCAACCTTCAAAAGGGAGCTAAGAAGAGGTGGGGGTGAAGCTTAGCTTGAGTGCTTGTCTAGCATGATTTGGCCTGAATTAGATCCTTAGCAGAGACAGAGACACAAGAGAGAAGAGAGAAGAGGGAGAGAGAAAGAGAATATGTGACTGGTGGGTGGTTGGGAATATTTAATGGTTATATATATGAATGTATATACTAAAATATTTTATTTTTACTTTTATGTGTATGAGTGTATTGCCTGCACGCATGTAAGTGTATCCATATTATTCAATGCCCAAGGAGGTCAGAAGAAGGTGTTGGATACCCTAGAAACAGAGTTAAGGGTGGTTTTTAGCCACCATATGGGTGCTGGAAGCCAAATCCAGGCCCTCTGCAAGAGTAGCCGGTGCTCTTAACTGCTGAGCCATCTCTCCAGCCCTATATGTGTGTGTGTGTGTGTGTGTGTGTGTGTGTGTGTGTGTGTGTGGTTAGCCACCATGTGGGTGCTGGAAGCCAAATCCAGGCCCTCTGCAAGAGTAGCTGGTGCTCTTAACTGCTGAGCCATCTCTCCAGCCCTAAATGTGTGTGTGTGTGTGTGTGTGTGTGTGTGTATTAGCACTTAGTAAATTTAAGTTCTTTTGTGCAGTTCTTTCTGTAATGAATGACTACTTGGTAGTGAAGATGAAAGTAACGATTTTTATTAAAATGAACCTTTCCATCACTGTGCCTCTGATGCCTAAATCCTTTTAATAATGAACATTTTAGTACAAGTCTGCACATAGTCAACTCAGTTGCTTAAGCATCATGGAGCTTTCTGTTTATCAGCCTGGGACTCTCTGACAAGTGCACAGCCTGGTGGGAAAACTCTTTACAACAATTGCCCCCGGCATTTTGGCCAGAGCACATTTATCAGATGATATCTCATCCTTGGTGGAAGAAATAAACAAGGGTATAAGTGATCTGGCCTTAAACACGCTGTGAAATCTGTGCGTCTGCACCGTGCTCAGGACTCACACCGGAAGCTGCTGTGGTGGTGAGCTAGGGGAAGTCTGCCTATGGAAACTTGCAGAAGTCCTGGACTTGGAAACAGGGTTATCGTTTACTGCCCAACAACCTTTCCCAGGGAGAGTGTGGGGCAGGCACTGCAGCGCTAAGGTAACTTTATTTAATTATTGCCAGAGCTTAGTGACTCCAGTCCTGGAACAACAGGCCTTCAGC
Source organism: Nannospalax galili (assembly GCF_000622305.1). Lineage (NCBI taxonomy): Eukaryota > Metazoa > Chordata > Mammalia > Rodentia > Spalacidae > Nannospalax > Nannospalax galili. Next base: position 703,376 of record NW_008355795.1, read on the forward strand.
AGCAGACGCACCCGATCTTCACAGATGTGGCTGTGGCTTCTCATGTCTTCACAGCCTCTTCTGAAATATGCTTTCAGGTCTCCATTATGTGAGAGTTTGACAGGATAATAGAATTAAATTTGCTGAATTTCACTAAACTCTGTGGTTCTATGTTACTAGCTTTGCTTACTTTTCAAGAAATATTTCTCTCTGGTAATGCCCATCAATCTAGCTTTTCAGCCCCTAAACAGCAAACTCTGAAACAGAAAAGATGACTCCATCAGTTACAGAAGTGACAAGATGTCAAACATGGAACCACCCCCGTGTAGCAATAACTACTCTGCATAAGGCGGCCATGCTTGGGTCCAGCTTAGAGAAAGGGGAGAAGAGGCGGGAAGAAGACTTGGTAGGCATCTCAGCCGTGTGGGTGTAAGCATGGAGAAGACTCGGGGGAGGGATCTGTCGGCTCTCAGCACGCCCAGTGCCCCAACTCCACCCTTCTGTGGATTTGATCTGATCTGACTTCACTGGACTGTGTGGTGAGTTCAGTCGATCCCAGACTCATCACACCCCTTTCAGAGTGGAGATGAGCAAGTGACAAGCCATGAAACCTCTCAGTAGGAGGTGGTTTTTTTTGCTTTCCTTTTCTCTTTAGTATGATGTTTGGATCTTTATTGTCCTGTCCTCACTGTTGAGAGAGAGGCTGGTTAGCAGGTGGGCCCTGTGTGGCTCCATCAATAGCAGATGATGATGAATTAAGAGCTGTAGCTCCAATACTGCCACTGCTGCGCTCAGGGTCATGTACCGATCCTGTGTTCTGCTATGATCTGTGGCCTTTCTACCTTCAAATCCCCGAGTCTTATGATGACCCATTCTAAACGCAGCTGCACAGACCAAACTCCGTCACACTGCCACTGCTGCGCTCAGGGTGCATGTACCGATCCTATGTTCTGCTATGATCTGTGGCCTTTCTACCTTCAAATCCCTGAGTCTTATGATGACCCATTCTAAACGCAGCTGCACAGACCAAACTCCGTCACTCAGAGTTTGCAGTCATGAACCCTGGTTCCATATCTGGTCTATCCAGATGGACGTGATGGGTGGGTGTGCCCTCTCTGGGTGGAGGCTGAGGTCTCCCTGGCCAGAAGGGAAGCAGACCGGAAGCAGTTCCTGCCCTGGTTTTGCTCTTAGATATAGAGTTCTCTTATTTCTGTGCCCGTTAAATCCCCAGCCATGGCTTCTGCCGCAGCCGCAACAACACTGCGATTCTGACACATCGCAGGACTCCCAGCTCCTCGCCTTTGCCCAGTTGCTCTCTCTCTGGTTAATTTCTCGAGATTCATGAGACATGGATTGCTTTCAGAATGTCTCCACAATAGCCCCCAGGCTCGCAGGGCATCCTATCCTTGGGCATCATCATATCTCTTTTCTTGGCTTCCCGACCTCCTCAGTAGACTGTGAGTGTCCCCAAGGCTGGGATGATATGTAATGCACCATTGGGCTTCCAGTGTCTGCTGCGGGACCTAGCACTTAGTAGGTGCTTAATATAGGTGTATAATGAGCACAGCAGACTCAGTGAAGGGAATGAAACAAATGAAGGGTTAGAGCAGCAACAGCTCACGCACTGACGTTGATTCACCTATAATTAATATATTGTTAGTTCTTCAGAAGATATGGTTCATACAAAGAGGATAAGAATCAAGATAATATATTTACAATACCAGGAGTATTTATACATGTTTCACCCACCCACTGTCTGGATCCAGGTTCTGCCCACAGCCCATGCTCAGCATGCAGACTCTGCTCACATCCCATTGTCTGTATCCAGACTCTGTCCACAGCCCAGACACTCTCCAGGCTCCTCCTATAGGCTACTGCATCCATGCTGTGCCCAGTCAGTCTCCAGGTTCCCACAGTATGGTTTTGAGGTAGATTTAAAAATAAAAACCCTCATGGCACTGTGCTGCCCAAGCTCTGCATGTCAGTAAGCCACCTCACTGCAAAGGAGAACAGCACATTAAAAGATGAGAAGATGAGGGATTTGGGGATGAGCAGCATTGTACTGACTATGCCATTCATCCATTCACACACCCACTCACCCATTCATTTGTGTATTAAACACAGGGCAGGGGTGGAGAAATCTGAATTGTGCTCTTATGTGCTATTTACAAGTTTCTTTGGACATCTATTCAAAGAACACCTGAATTGCGCTTGTCTTAAGACTCATAACAGATGGGGTCTCCCAATCAGAGGAATTAAGAATAGGGTGAAGATGTGTTCCACATCCTTTTCAAGATTAAACTGGTGTATTCTACTCTGTCGGTTTGTGTCACTGATTTCATTGCACCTGGATGAGTTCCCCCTGAGGAACGTGTGTAGCACAGACCCTAAGAAACGTGTAAGTAGTCTAAGACAGACAAGATTTTAGTAAGAAGACAGTGACCCTCTCTGTCAAGTCTGAGGCCAAGACTGGTGATACTTGGAAGGGGAGGTAACTTGGAGGAGAGCTAGGCTGTGGAAAGAGGTAAAGACCAAGGGACACTTTAACTACATTAGAGACTGGCAAGTCCTGTGCTTCTTAAATTTCAATGCACGTCCACATGTCTAAAGTGCAGGCTGAGACTGACTAAGTCTTTGTGGACCCTGTCTTTCCAACAGACGCCTACAAAAGCTGAAGCCGGTGCTCTGTAGACCACACCTCGAGTACCAGGCATGCACTTATCTGCTGCATTATGGATTCAAATCCTGAAAGCCAGAGCAGGAAGGGATTTGCAGGTGTCACAGGAGATTAGCTGGAGAGCAGCACTAGGTCTGTCGGAATGGCAGCTCAGCACACACTGAAAAGCTCCAGGCTTGGAGTCGGGCTGGTTCAGGCTCAAATTACTAGCTGCAAAGCCTCGGGCAGGTCATTCATTGTTTCTGGCTTCAGTTTGTTCATTTGTGGAATACTGATCAATGGTTCGTACCTTGTAGCAGAGCTCTGATGGTGTTATGACCTGCCTACAAAAATTCACAATAACATCTCAACCATGGCTAACAATCAAAGCATGCAACATATCTTCTCCTTCTATGCGCTGACCAGTTCGATATCGTCAGAGGTGTGTACCCCACTATTATCCACATCACTTTGCTCCCAGGGCTGACGCTGCCTCTCCTGATAGATGCAGAGTTATAATGCTCACTGGCAGCTAAGTGCTTGATTAAGACTCAGGAAACAAAAGGAATTTCTTTTTCTCACTGTCTTTTTGAGAAAGAATGTGCAGCAAGAAGAACATATCCACTCACTGAATTTTTCAGACTTCTCTGCAATTAGGACCTTTAAACATCTGCTCATTAATATAAAATGCACAGCTAATACCAGAAATATTAGCAGCAGATGTCTTTCCTCCCACTTTGGCTAATACAGGAGCTGTTTCCTTCCCGGGTCCATGATGTTTTCTGATTGCTTTAGTTGCTTTTACCTAAGTATTGGCAAACACTAAATCTCATAGGTTCTAAGGAGATAATAAGAAACAAGGGCTTGTGAAGTACCCTTTGAAAATGACAAACTTGCTGTTTAAATACTAGCAAGCCGAAGGAAGCACGCTGTCACTACTGCTGGTCTTTGAGGGTTAGTCTGTCCATGTGGCAGATGCTAAATGTGAAAAGAACAAGACCGTCTAGAAAATTAAACCTGTTACACTGTACGGTGTCTTTGTGCAAGCTGCTTCAAAAATCCATTTGGAAATCATGGCTCTTGTATCCCAGTCATTACCGAGATACCAGCATCACCCACTTATTACTGTGAACATAGCAACAGTTGCCATGTGAGCAGGAGATCCACAGCACAAACACTGGAGTCAGGCGGCGCGGGCGGGGTGCGCTGGAGTCAGGGCCGCTGAACTGCCGCACAGTGCTGCCTGCATGGATTTAATGAGGCTGGCTGTTCACTTTGGTCCCTGGATGGTGTCCTGTCAGACATTTCAGTAGAGCAGAAACCATCTTAAAAGTGATACTTTCAGATCAAATCTCACTTTCAGTGGTACACAAATATATCTAACGCAGAATCTTTTGCTTTGATGTGGCCAAGGGTGGAGGCACGGCCAAGGGCTTCTCTTCATTTTCGGGAATGAACAATTCAGAGAGCTCTTGTCACTAGAATCCAGGCCTTCACTGTTCTCACGATATGTCATTCCATCTAACTGAAAACTGAGAGACCTGTCAGCATTTACTTAGCAGTTTGCCTCTGGCAGATGTTGTAGGTTTCTTTCATGTGGCTGGGAATTAGTTTATTAGTATTACAAAATGCATCAAGAGGAACAGGCACTCAGGCTCACCTTTTGGGCTACCAGGGATCCCCTTAAAAGGTTGCTAAAAGCTTGTTGTGGGACAGAAAAGAACAGATTTGGCTTTGGTGGAGGAGCCCAGCCAAGGAGGCATCCGCACTCCCTCAAGTGGGATGTTTTAACCTAAATATGTCGCTAGCTCACTCTTTTCACGCAAATCTTTTATAGGTGGCAATAAATGCAGGTCCCTAGAGTTTCCTTTTTAAGAGGTGGCCACTTTACACACAGGGCTTTCTCCTATCGTTCTCCCAGCACTTCCTCTTCTGAACAGAGTATTTTGCATGATGTTCTTTCTTTGACATTTTTCACGGAGAAAGTTGTTTCAAACTAAGAGTGGGTTTTTAAAAGTCATGTTGGGATTGACATTTTTTTTGCATGCCTTTGTTCCCTGGAATTTTCCAAGCCTCTGTCCCCTCCTTTCCACACAGCCCTCCTGATGCTTAGTCAGATGGTGGCCAGATGGCAGTAGAGAGCAAGCTAATGCAGGAGAGCCCATGGACGGGCACAGAGCCCAACCTCAGTACAGGACTGGTCAGAAAACAAGAGCTCCGGGTACAAGGGCGGCAGGTGCCTCCTTAGGGCCTTCCTTTCATGTCTAAGTCTGGAATTGTTAGCAAATATCACCAAAGTGCTTTGTGGGTGCGGCACCGAGGACTGTGCTAAATGAAGAGGTGATTTGAAAACACATGTGGCTTTTGTAATAGAGATGAATGTTCTGGATTTTTGAACCTTCATGGAAATAGTTTTAACAGCCCACAAAACTCTCTCCCATTTTCTTTAACTTTTAGTGTGTGTGTGTGTCTCTGTGTGTGTGTGTGTCTGTGCGTGTGTGTCTAACTTTTAGTGTGTGTGTGTGTGTGTGTGCATGCGTGTGTGTGTGGGGTGCCAGTTCATGCCACAGTACACATGTGCAGGTCACGGGACAATGTTGCTCTTCAGCTTCAGTATTCTGAGACAGGGTCATTTTTGCTGTTCACAGTGGCTGGTTAGGTACACCAGGCTAGCTCGCCTGCATCCCCAGTCTCCACGGCATCCATAGGGCACTGGGATTACAGTGCATGCTATGATGTCCGGCCTTTACGAGGGCTCTGAGGATACAAACTCTGACCCTCACACTTGCTTAGAAAGTGCTTTGCCCCCTGTGCCATCTCCACAGTTCACATTTTAAACAACATCTCTCTCATTGACATATAACGAAGGCGTGTTCGAAAAGCTTTCAAAAGTGCTTTTCCCCCTGTGCCATCTCCACAGTTCACATTTTAAACATCTCTCTCATTGACATATAACGAAGGCGTGTTCGAAAAGCTTTCAAACCTGCACATCAGCATGCACAGCATGTATTCCCTTCTCAGCCCCACACTTCGGGACATCAGAAGCTTTTCTGCTTTTATTAATTAGAAAAATTCATGGACATCTAAAAATATTGAAATGTAAAATGAAAGAGAGAAAAGGCAGATGACAGACATTATGGACCTGCTTAGACTCTCTTTCCTCCTTTGCCATTGATATTTTCCACCTCAGCCCTTAATGAGCTAAGTGATTGCCCTTTAGCAAATGAATGTCATAAAAATTATAAACCCCACAGATGACAAATATCCTGAAAAAATTGTCTTGCCCCTAGATTTAGGCAAGTGGCATCTTTCTGTCTTCATTTTATGACCATGAGAGCAGGGCCACAACACAGTCACACAGTCAGGGAGCTCTTCACTGGGCTCAGAGGGCCCGGATGAAGGACAGGGATGGTAATAATGAGATATTCCAGTAAGATTCAATGAAAATCCCATTAGCGGGATTTTCAATCAGCCGTCTTTGAGTATGTTAATAAGCACGTAGGGTAAGTCATAAACCGAGTTCTGTGTCATATCAGCAGCACATTCTCAACACACATTGTGTCCATGAATCAGAAAGGACAGTGGGTCTCTTCGTCCCCAGATGTGGAAAACTCATGAAGCTCATTAGTAGAAACTCAGGCTGTTTTCTGTACAAAATTTCAGCCAAGAGATTGTTTTTAAGTCCTTCTAGAGAAGTGAGCAAGCAGCACAGATTGACTACGATCGTGGGGAGCACACCTTAATGAATTGGGGCAGAGGTCTGACCTCACAATACCTCAGTTCAACAAAGAAATCAGACTATAGCAGAGTTATCTTCCAAACTGGCCCACAGTGCCCTTCTGGCCGGCACATTCCTCGAAGGCAGCGTGTCCCATTATACATTCTGCTTGGAGCTTGCTGCCTTTCCTTTCCAATGAGTCCAGCAGGGACTGATTTGAGATGATTGGAGAAGATGGAGGGACATGGTTAGTTCACAGCATGCTGGGAGCCAGGCAGCAGATGTGGAACTGTGCTCAGGTGGAGGGTGCAGGCAACTGATTTCAATCTGTCCTGAGGAGGTGGCCAGCGTCAGAGTGTGAGAAGACTATTTCTCTGCAATGAAGCTGGAGACTGTGCCTGAGATGCCGCAGACCCTTCAGCACCACGGAGAGCACCCTGCAGCGCGTCCTGGGGCCCGCCTTCTGCTTCCTAAAGCTAATTCCAGCAAGGTGGCCAAGTTTAGTCTTTAAGTAATGCAACCACTACCAGACAGGCCCAGGATCACCTACTATGTTTCTACTGTATAATAGTTTCAGAACCACTATTTAAAATTATAGAAGTTTAATTGATTTTACTTTGAAAAATGGAAACTATGACCAATACTGGACAAGATTGCTGCTAGAATAAAATGACATCATGCTGTGGGAAGCTGTCAGGCTCACTACCTCATTCCACAAATAGAGATTTAGCACCTGTATCATGCCCTACACCACCCTAAGTACAGCAGCGAGAAGCAGAGCTGATTTTGAACACAATGCTTAAAGTCCAGTGCAGATGTCAGTAGAAAAGTAAACACTGGCAGAGGCCATCGTCCCACACAAATGTAGGTGTGCTGAAGCTCTTATGCTGATCCTCGTGGGCCTTAAGGCAGAATTTTAGAGGACTGTCTGAGGTAGGCACTACATGGGCTCAACAGGGCAGGAGGACAAGTGACCCCTTAAAAAGCTAAAGTCATCAAGGAGCAACCAAACTTAAGCAAACTAGGAAGAATCAACTCTACCCAGAAGATGCAGAGTGTGGGTAACCTGCGCTATACTGAGCTTCAGTAAACAAGAACAACAGAAGTACAGCCCCAACAAGTTATCTGCCCATCCCCCAAACAAACCAGTGTGAAACAGGATTGTGAGCACATGTGTTCATGAACAATTCCAAAACTGAAGTTTTACAGTGGTCCAGGGTGTTGGTGCCCCTGGAGGACCAAAACGAGTCAATAAAGCCAATGTGTCTGTGAGGTGGTCTATGCAAAATGAGAGGAAAAAACAGAAGACACAAAATGCGTGGGCCATTTCAATACAAAGCTGTTTATGTTTTAGACACCTTTGGAATGAATATGACTGTTCCCTGCCCCCTCCACTTCTCAAGAAACAAGTGCAGGGTGTTGTGTTTTGAAGGTGAAGTAAATGTCCCCCACAGGTTTACACATTTGAAGAGGTGGTCTCCAGAAGGTGGTACTTCTTTGAGAAGGTTGTAGAATCTTCAGGGGGGGAGCCTTGCTGAACAACTGAGTGGGAGGTGGTCCTCTGTGCTTTATTTCCCCACCCCATCCACTGCTCACCATCTGCTTCCTGAGAACAGCTGCCATGTGAGCACCCAGCCTCCTGCCAACACTCCTACCCTGCCTGATACCCTGTCTTCGCTGCCATGACAGACCACAGCCTTCTGGATCTGTGAGCCAAAATAAAGCTTTTCTTACTTAACTTGCTTCTTTAGCATTTCACCACAACAAAAGAAAAATAAAACAGAGGGTGTAGCATGGAAAAATGTTTGAATATCTAGTGTTGTTAATGTTTCAGACAAGAACAGATTTGGATTTGACTGTAGAGACAAATATTGAAAATGCCGGATTTTTACTTAACTACACTGAAGAAATAGGAACATGGCATTGGCAGCCCAGTTCACGGTCCCTCTAATTTATTACAAATAGACATGTCTAACGTTTACTCTATACAGCTAAATTATAAATGTGATGCTGTACACAACTGAATAAAACAAAAGAAAATATATTTTCTGACCTCAAAGTATTTATGAACTAATCTGTAGTAGGGCACGTAGTTAAGGATGAAAAATGTAAGTGCACACAACAGTGACAGGACACAGCCATTTCTGACATGGTGAACTGTGGGTGGAGGGAGACGACAGCTTCAGAAAACGCTTCTTGGTGGTTACCAATTGAGATGACTGAAATAATTACTAATAACCACAGGTGGCTGACTAACGTTTTAACAAGACTGGGGCATGGGCGAAGTTAAAACCAGTTAGGCTGGGGGGACAGGCTGACAGGTTAAACATGTTACATCTATGTGAAGAATTGATATTTGAGGATATCTACAGTGGGCCTGTCCAGGAATGCCCTGGCACCTTGTGAAGGATCATTTTGAAGTCTGTCGGATATCCCCAAACATTCCGACATTCTGGTCCTAGCCCACAAATTTTCACTATTACCTTCAGTCACTAGGATGTGACTGCTTCATACAGTGTTTCCCCAAACTGGGTATGAGAAGAGAAGATGGTGTGGCCCTCAGTTCAGAATCACTGAGAAACGTTAAGATGAAGGTTAAGTGAGGGTTCAGTGTAGATGGTCTTGGCACTCTACATGAGGAAAGGGGACCAGAAGAGGCAGAGTAGGAAGGAGGGGAAGGACTTCACCAAGGCTGAGAGCAGAAGGCAAGTCTGGATGGATGGATTGGATCTCTGTTTCTCTTTTTCAGAGAGAGAGAGAGAGAGAGAGAGAGAGAGAGAGAGAGAGAGACTGACTTGTAAAACCCATGCATGAAGCAAAGATAAGCAAGATGTGACATCGTCAAAGTCATCCTGAGCACAGTGTTGAAAGTGTCCATTAGCGGCTGACAGAGAGGAAAGGTTCTGGGATGAGGACTGGTTTAGGAGACAAGAGGACAGTTGATGGTCTTGAAGATTCCACAGAACAAAGGAGAGGCGGAGGGTTACAGAGTAGAAGGTCCAACTACGTCAAGAACCAGCTTCTATTAATTAACACACATCCTGCCCCACAGCGAGCAGGTATGGTCCCCTTTCTACTCTCCTCTCTCTGTATGCCTATGTATCCATGGGGCTATAATCTAGCATAATCACTCTATTCTAGGAAAACTATGCATGAACTGAGATTTTTGTATAGTATATTTACTTTGTATAAGTTGAAATGGGCTCTATTTGCACTAAGCAAGCTATTTTAAGGAACCTGTGGATGAACCCTTTTGTAGTGCTAGAGATTAACCCCAAGGGTGCCTGCCTCACAGTTCAAATTCTGGATCCCTGAATGTCTTCTCCTGGACAGCTAACTAGGTCACATGCTATTCTCAGCCCCACACAAACACTAATTGGTTTTCGCATCTGAAAGGTTGTTCAGCACTTTGTCATCTCTAAATTTAACATGATGTAATCCACGAACAAGACGAGAGATTTCAGACCCTGTGACAGGAGCAAATGCCACATGCTTACTTTCTAAATATATCTAGAGACACAAAATAGTTTAAAAGAGACAGAACTTTAAGTGTTCCTTACTTAATCTCAGACATTAATTAATTTGTGATTTCAGTCAGAATTAGTAAATTTCTGTTTTCCTGGACAAAATATCTAACACAATTTCCCATCTTGAAATTCATTTTATAAAGGAAACTAACGATAACAACAATAATAGCTAGAAATAAATATGCATAGAGACAACCCCAAAACTAGGTTAAGTCAAGAACTGCGACACTCCGATCTTTGACTATAAATGTCATAAACAGAAACTGAAATGTAAATGTAGTATTTTCAACACATTGTTGAGGCGTCCCAGGTCTATAGGTGAATAGGAACTATATGCCAAAACTTGCCCACATTTTTCAAAATCTTATTGACATACAAATTTATAGTTTTCAGTGTAATTGAATGTTAGTTAGGAACCCCATTGACCAGACTGAACTGGCACAAGGCAGAGGCACAATTATCCTTCCGAGCAAACACCCTGCACTGGCTAGTCCTTGTCAACCTGACACAAAGTACCGTCACCTGGGATGAGGGAACCTCAGTTGAGGAGGCTCCTCCGTCAGATTGGCCTGTGAGTATGTTGATGCAACATTTACTTAATTGCTAATTAATGTAGGAGGGTCCATCCCACTGTGGGGGGTGTCATTCCCAGGCAAGGGGTCTGGACAATCTAAGACGCCCAGCAAGCCAGTCAGCAGAGCTCCTCTCCACTCTAGCTCCTGTCTCCAGGTTACTGCCTTAAGTTCCTGCCCTGACTTCCTTCAGTGATGGAGTGTGCCCTGGAAATAGAGGTCAAATAAACTTTTTCCTCCCCAAGTAGCTTTTGGTTGCATTCATCATAGCAATAAAGACACAAACTAGAAGAGCCCTGCACCCCTTGACCAAGATGCCATGTCAGCAAGCTCTCATTTTCCCTCTTGTTTCTCCCAACGGTTGTATCTCCTTCCCAGGGAGCCACTGGCAGGTTAGCATCATGCCATCCTCTCTAGTCATGCTGTTCCTAGTTGCTTATTCTAGACCTACCTGGGGAACCTGAAGAGGCTCTGAGGCCCAGGTGCCACGCTGATGGACTTTAATTGGTTCTGGGCACTGGTAACGTAAGAGCATCCCAGGCGAGTCTAACATGCATAGTTGAGAACCACTGTACACAGTTAGCCCCATGGCCCTGCTGGACTCAGTCCATAAATCCGTGGGTCCTTGGGCTCTTTCACTTTAAGAACCAACTGATTGCTGATCTCCTTTGGTCTGTCCTCATAAAGAGAAGCTGGAAAGTAGGCTTGTGAGGAGCTGCATCCATTCTTGATCAACTTCCAGAACAAACTGGGAGATGTCCAACAAATACAAGTATTGGCAAAACACAACAAGCTTCTGGAAGCTGCTGCCTCTTGCAGCAGAGAAATCTAGAAGAAATCTAGAACGCACAGCAGAGGCCTGGGTGGGACTCTGGCTCGCTCAGGAAAGCTGCTTATACGCTCTGAGCTTCAGTTTCCTGATCCACAAAACCTGGAAGGCCTGCCTCTTAAAGCTTAACTAGATGGCTATTTGGAGTATTTAAAGCTGTGCCCTATTTTCCATAGTGATAACTGTTTAAAAGGAGAAGCAGTAGAAGCTGTTCACTGATTAGACTCCAAATTCATGGTAATTATCATGTAGTGAATCAATTCACCCTATTTTTCATTCTTTATCTGCCACACTAATATTTGTTATTTAATGGCCTTATATCAATCAAATGCTTTTATTATTTAAATAAAATAACAAAAACACAGGATTCCAGGGTCGGAGAGGTGGCTCAGTGGTTAAAAGCTCTGGCTGCTTTTGCTGAGGACCAGGGTTTGATATCCAGCACCCACATGGTGGCTAACAACCGTCTGTAACTCCAGCTCCAGGGATCTGATGCCCTCCAGTGACCTCGGTGGGCACTGCATGACATGGGTGCACTTACATATGTGCACGCAATATACTCATACACATAAAATATTTTAAAAAATAGAGAATTCCTCTCTTGACACATTATGTAGTTCCCCTAAATGCTTCACCAGAACACCACTGTTATGGATCTCAAATAATCCAGACTCTGTTCACTTGGAGGGGGTGCAAATAACAAACGGAAACTTTGGTTAACCTTTGCAGGAAGTCCTCAGCATTGCTAGGCTGTTCTGAGAAATTTGCATGCAAACCGCACACTTTTGCCAGTTCTGTGACAACCACAGGGCTGGAAAACTGAAGAACCTGAGGAAAACAGGAAAGGGGGTGGTCCACAGAGCCTGGGGGGCCCCCGGACAGAGCCTGGTGGTGACTGTGCACTCACTTGGGCAGTTGTATCAACAGTGGCTATCTCCCTAGGTTCTTGCTGGCCAGTGAAGCCATGTTCCTTCCTCCCCCACTTGCCCAGCTCAGTGTGTGGCTATGATTCTCATTCTCTGTAGTTCTCTGAGGGGCAAATTCTCTGATTCATCCACAATAGCAGATCTATATTTTGTGCTCGAGCCTGCTTGTATCTGTCAATCACCGTGTGTTACAAAACAGTGCCTCTCCTCTGTAACAGTCCTAGGAGCTGGATTTTCATTTCTACTTTACACATGATTCTGAAAATCTTTGGTAAACGTTGCAAAGACTGGGAGTGAAGATTTGGAGCTTGCGTCCATAGCTTCTGTCTCTATTAGACCAACCTCAGTGACTGCTTAGAAGTATCAGGACCTGACTGCTTAGAGAACTACTTCTTTAAACCATAAGTTGGGAATAAATAAGAGACACGGATGGAACTGGAAGATGGCAGTGCGATGAAAGCTAATCCAGTCTCTGCCTGTGGCCCTTGTGAAATCGTGGTGGAGACTGAAATCCAGTAAGTAACCCCGTCCAGTTTGCCTGGTTATCCGTCAAGCCTGGTCGCAGTTACTTCCATGACACTCGGTACATTAGAGCTGTCAGGTTTCTGTCTGCCCATTGCTGTAGCTGCAACTCTTTTGCCAGATTGGGAATACAATTAAACTTATAAACTGGGACTTCAGCTATAAAAGCAATGGGTCATTTGAAGAACGTGTAAGGCTCTTCCTCGCTCCTCATAACTTTCTCCTACCTTGGGCATGTGGACAACTTTTGCTCTGATAGTTGAGTGTACAGTGTGTAAACGGGCTCATGTACAAAAACTCTGGGCCTTATACAGGGCCTTTTCTTGTCCCTACCTATTACTAGAAGCACGTTTGAAGGTCTCTATCAAGTTCACTGTTCCTGAGTTCAACCTTCTATGAAATGGACCATCAGCTCATTTTGTCTCCAACCCTTTGTGCTTAGACCAGTAATGGCTGTTTAACTCACCCATTCCCACGTATACCTTCTTACTGGTGACCAGGAAGTAATCACTGACTCACCATGCAATATCATCCATATACCCAATAATGTTATGTCATTCTTATCGATGTCCTCTGCTAGAGGCCAAGCACAATTTTCTGTTGATGTTGAAACTGTGCTCTGTGATTGACCAACAGAATGTCAGAGATTGATACCTGAGCAGAGGCTGTAAGCCTGCCTGTGAAGTTCCAGGCCTTTGTCTGTGAGGAGAGCATGGCCCAAGCATGTTCTAGTGTGCACTGAGCAGAGTGAGAAACAGAGAACAGACCCAGAAACAATCCATTTTAATGTTCAATTCACCCAGAACCAGCCCCCAGACACGTGAGCCAGAATGGATGGATGTAAGTCCCTGAATTCTGAGATGGGCCATTGTACAGAATTCTCAAATCAGTAATGAGGGTCCTGTCCCTTCTTGAATCTTCAGTTAAGCTGAAAAGATAAAAGCCTTCTAGGCCAGGGGTGTGTGAATGGAAGAGTTTTCTACAGAGGGAGTGAACTAGATGAAGTTCACATGATATAAAATTAACCATTTAAGATGAGAGTTCAGTGGTATTGAACACATTTGTAGTGTTTTTACAACTACCTGTCTCCTGATGTTACTGGATCCATAGTTTACCACCTCTAACTCCCAAATGTTTTCATTATCCAAAGTAACACCTCATATCCACCAGGAAGTTCTTCCTAACCCCTTCCTATCCGGTTCTTGGCAATATCTATCTGTTTCTGTTTTGCTTTTTCATAGATTTGCCTGTTGATATGAACTGGATTGTATTTCCTCTTATTTATATGTTGAAACCCCAATCTCTTACATGACCACATTCAAAATAGGGCCTCTGAGGAAGTAACTACGGAACCATAGATCAGAGTTAAGACAGTGGAACTGGTGCCCTTTATGGGAAGATGAAGATGCTCCCACACTCTCCTACCCCCGTGAAGACATGGAAAGATGGAGTCTTCTGTGAGGCAGCAAGAGACACTGGGCCTGAACTCAGCCATACAGGCACCCTGACATTAGGCTTCCCATGCTTCAAGTCACCCAGTGTGTATGTATATACATATAAAGGGGTGTGTGTGTGTATGGTGTGCCCAAATTGATCACACACCTATCTGGACCTTATAAATGAGTTTATATAATATGGGGCCTCTGCTGACATGTTTTCAGGGTTTATGCAGGTTGTAGTAGTATTATTATGTACTAGGATCTTATTCCTTTTTATGGATGGATAATATCGTGCTGTATGGATTCCACCCACACATTGTGTCTCCGTCCTCTGATGGACACTTGAGTTGTTTCCATTTTGTTTTTTGGCTACTGTGAAGATCTGCACACAGGGTATATTCCCAGGAGTGAAACTATTGAGGCCTGGGCCTGGTGCAACTGTTTCCAGGTTCCCAAACAGGAGCCCTTGCTTGGATTCCGTAAGACCACAGCATATTTTCAATATATTCCTCTGGCTACTTCAAAACAGACATTTCTCCCTGTGCCCACGGCTAGGCTAGTACTTGTGACATACAGAAGAAGCTAAATTAATGAGGAGTGAATTTTAAACTTTCGATCATGAGAGAAGGAAAATGAGCACTGGCCATCCAACGAGACCATAGCTGCGATCACCACTCACCCCTGAGACCAGGCAGGGTAGGACCTTGCATTGAGAGCGTGTTCCAACTCAAATCGACTGCGCAACGCTGCCACGTGGCTCCGGCCTGGCCCTCCACGGTTAACCGGGCAATCCGCCGAAGCAGCAGGGGACAGCGAACCGCTGCTGCTGCTGGACGCAGGAGACAAGAGCTGAGGGAGGGAGGGAGGGAGGGACGCAAGACGTCATTTGCTGAGTCCAGGAACAAGGCAGAGGTAAGAGTTCAGTCCCAACTTTTTATGTGAGGACGTCTCATTGTTTAATTTCTCTTTACCGGACCCTGTAGCCCCAGCTGGCCTGGAACTCACTATGTAGACCAGGCTGGCCTTGAACTCACAGAGATCCGCCTCCCTCTGCCTCCCAAGTGCTGGGACTACAGGTGTGCGCCACCACACCTGGCTCTTAACCCGATTTTTTTCTGGCTTTTTCTTTTAGCCTCTTGGGACACCACCTGGCTAGCTTAATTTCCTTCTTGACCCAGTTTTTGAAAGATGATTTGTTAAACTTATCTTCATCTTGCCCTAGACACAGTAAGCCCAAATTCATAAGTTACTATTCAGAAGGTTATTATTTATGGTAAAAAGGTTTATGCCATTCTTCACTATGGTAATAAAATTCACAGCAGAATTCCTTTCAATTATAGCTGAAACTATTTCCTAGGCAAAAAATGAACTTACTGTCTTAGCTCCTTATCCTGTTGCTGTGATGCAATACTCTGAGGAAAGCAACTCGGGTTTATTTTAGATCAAGTAACTACAGACTATCACGTGGTGATGTCAAGGCCCCGGCAGCTGTGGCAGTGGGGCATACTTCATGCACAATCAGGAAACAGAGGAGGAGTGCTGTGGCTCCGCTCGCTTTCTCCTCTTTAGACAGTCCGGGATCCCCTGCCCAGGGAACCGCCCTGTCTGCAGGTAAAATGGGTCCTTCTCACATCAATTAATATAATCAACGTCATTAACATACCCCCCACAGGCAGGCCCAGAGGCCCATCTTTCAGGTGATTCCAGATCCTGTCAAGCGGCCAATTACCCATCACACACTTTTCTAAGAACACATCCATTATGAGATGAAGGATGCGTTCATGTCTGGCAAGCGCATTCCCCAAGAGAAGAAAGCCAACCTTCTCGCTAACGGGTGGTCTTTGGGGTGTCTGAAAGCGGCCCCAGGCTCACCCCACCCCAGTTTTCTCTTCTTGGTAAACATCCCTGGCTCCTCCAAATGGTTCCCCAACTTCCATTATTTATCCTTATTTCTCTTTGCTCTCCCCTGAAGTAATGGTGACAGTTTTCACTGCTCTTTTAAAAGAACCAAGGGTCCAACTGGGTACTATTCTGTTTGGACATCTCAGAGCAGGGATGACCAGACACTTTGTTCTACAACAAAAGCCTCCTGTGACAGTAGCATTCCTGGTGACTGTGAGCTTGTGTTACATTCCCTATTTTTAATATTTTTTCTGTGGCTGTGGGGAAGAACAGTATATGATTCTTTCTAGGTTTACTCATTAAACACGTGCATTCTAGATTCTTGCCTCCAGTGTTTTCTGACCCTCTCAACAGTATCTTCTCTGACACTGCCTGGCAGCCCCCTCATGACCTCAGTTCATCTTGGGAGAAGCTGATCAGCAAACAGTATAGAGCCAGGTGCGACCCAGCATGTCTAACTCTTTTAGTTGACTTTGGTCAATTAACTAGTGCAAGCTGGTTCAGCAAACCCTCTGTCTTTCCTCCTGGGAGAGAGTGTTCTGGGGGTCTTGATCAAGGTAACAAGACAAGAAAGCTCATCAGAGACTTCCATTGTCTTGTTCCAGGCTAAGTCTTCCTCCCTTCTATTGGGATAGATTCCCAGGCTAGGAACAAACTGTTCCAGTGGAAAATGAAGGGATACTTGGAATTCAATCCCTGAAGGCCTCTGTCCCGTAGAGCTGAGGTCTTTAGAAGGAGCTCTTGCGGGTAGTCAGAGCTAAAAATTCACCAAATAGGCAGCTATCCCCCCAGTTCTAAATCTTTCTGAATCAAAATGAAGGGAAGGACATTTAGATCTGAGGGTGAAGCTCCTTCTTTAGGAGAGGCTTCCTCTCTAGAAGTTTCCCTGAAGGATCAGGAGCCAGAGAGACTCACTGCAGGCTGTCAGGCCGGGAAAGCTTTCCCAATAAACCCAGTTCCGAGGACTCTGAGATGAGATTTAAAGAAGAAAACTGTTTCTTGTGGGTGTGCTTTTCACTGCTCAGGTGAACAGTGTTCCACATCCCCACCCACCTGCAGCCCTCGCATGGAGATGCACCACAGTCCCGAGCAGGACCAGCCTCTCCTCCTGTGCATTATTTTTGAATGGGTGTTCCTGTCTCAGCTCCATTACCTATTTTTAGATGCTATTTCATGACCAGGTGTATAGAAAATTAAGGCAATTTTAGAGAAAATTAAAGCAAACAGCTTCTTGATATTAAGGGGGAAATTCCATTAGCCTAATTATCAGCATATATCACTCTGCAGCATGTGTATTGTGAAGTCGTGCCTTCTGATGGATCTGTTCATCGCTTTGTGATAGTGTTTTCTTTCCTTACTGAGCACAAATGGACAACAGTGTAATGTTTTAGATTATTTATTACCTTCTATAGGAATTCTGTAGAAAAACACTGATTAAGTAATTACCTTTTGTTATTTCACATTTAAAATGTGTTGAATATGTGTATATGTGTTGAATATGTGTATGATGTGTGTATGTGTGTGTGTGTGTGTGTGTGTGTGTGTGTGTGATGTGTTCACATGAGTGTGGGCATGCCCAAGGAGGCCAAGAGGGATCCCTGAATACCTTGGAGCTGGAGCTGGAGGTATTTGTGAGCTGCTGTTGGGAGCTGGGACCAGACTCAGGTCCTCCCTCAGACAAGTAGTCCATCGTGTCAACTCCTACACTTAAAACCTTTACACATCCAACTCTTTAAAAAAAATTTTTACAAAAACTTACTGTGAATTTCATACATGTATATAAGGTATTTTGATCAAATCCATGCCTACTCCCTGCTCTCCAACATTCCCCCTTCTAAAGAGGTAACCCTAAAATCTTTTAAGGATTAGATACAAGCTCCCAAATACTTTTGACATTTTTGGCCTTT
>NW_008355795.1:721831-723063 GCF_000622305.1 Nannospalax galili
TGGAGTTTATTGACAAAGGCTTCCAAAACATCCCTCTATTGGATTCTTCCTCATTTTTCTTTTGTCTTCCAAGGCTGGACTAGTTTACTGGGAAGAGTGGCTAGATACTCAGGTGAGGGTCCAGTGACCCTGCTTGGCACTCCTTTAACAAATGAGCACAACCATCAACAAGCCCAGTTGTGACTATGTTTAGTAATCAGGCTCAGCAGAAGTCATGATGATGGTAGTTATTTCATGGAGAAGGGACTGCTGTATAGCATCAGCTTATTAAAAGGACCTGGAATTTAAATGGATTTGGTGCTAGGAGCCACATATGAGGGAGAACATACATCGTTTGTTTTTCTGAGTCTGTGTTACTTCACTTAGTATAACAGTTTCTAGATCCATCCATTTACCTGCAAGTTTCATTATTTCATCTTTCTTTACTGCTGAATAGAGCTCCATTGCATAAATATACCACAGTTTTTTAACCACTCATCTATTGTGAAAAGAGCAGCAACAAACATAGATGTACAAGTGTCTCTACAGTAGGATGAGACCTTTGGGTAAATGCCAAGGGGTGGAGTAACCAGGTCATATGGTAGGTTCATTTTTAGTTTTTTAAGAGTTCACCACACTGTTTTCCATAGAGGCTACATGAGTTTGCAATCCCACCAGCAGTGAATGAGTGTTCCCCTTTCTCCACATCCTCACCAGCATTTGGTATCATTTGTTCTCTTGATCCTAGCCAGTCTGATTGGGGTAAGGTGATACCTTAGGGTGGTTTTAATTTGTATTCCCTAACTACTAACAATGTTGAACACTTTTTGAGATGTTTCTTAGCCATCTTTATTTTTTCTTTTGGAGAACTCTGTTTAGATCTGTAGTCCATGTTTTAACTGGGCTATTTGGTTTCTTGATTCGTTTTTTGAGGTCTTTATATATTCTGGATGTTAACCTCTGTCAGATGTGTCACTGCTGAAGTTTTTTTCCAATTCTTTGGGTTTTCTCTTTTATTTTTTGATTCTTTTGCTGTACAGAAGCTTTTTAGTTTAATGAGGTTCCATTTGTTGATTGCTGACCTTAATTCCTGAGCAACTTCAGTATGATTTAGAAAATCCTTTCCTACACCTATATCCTGTAAGTTACTGCCAATATTTTCTTCTAATCCAGTTTCACATTAAGGTTTTTCCATCCATTTGGAGTTGACTTTTGTGCAAGGTGAAAGGATCTAGTTTCATTCTTCTACAGGT
>NW_008355795.1:723522-758765 GCF_000622305.1 Nannospalax galili
AAGACCAGATTGATTTACAGCAGAATTATATCGGACATTGAAAGAAGACCTACATCCAATACTGCTTAATTCATTAAAAAAGATAGAAATGGAAGGAGAACTTCCAAATTCCTTCTGTGAAGCCAGCATCACTCTAATATCAAATCCAGGTAAAGAGAAAAACAAAAAAGAAAACTATGGACCCATATCCTTAATGAACATAGATACAAAAATTCTCAACAAGATACTTGCAAACCATATACAGAGACACATCAAAAAGATCACTCACCATTATCAAATAGGCTTTATCCCAGAGATGCAGGGATGGTTCAATATACACAAGTCAATAAATGTCATTAATCATATAAATGGAGTCAAAGACAAAAACCACATGGTCATCTCAATAGATACAGAAAAGGCTTTTGAAAAAATTCAGCATGCATTTATGTTCAAAGTACTAGAGGGAACTGGACTGGAGGGAACATACCTCAACATAATTAAAGCTAGATACAACACACCCACAGCCAATATTATTCTAAATGGAAAAAAATTGGAACCATTCCCATTAAAATCAGGATCCAGACAAGGATGTCCACTATCTCCACTCCTTTTCAACACAGTGCTTGAAACTCTTGCTAGAGCAATAAGATGGGAGAAGGAAATTAAAGGGCTGCTAATTGGAAAAGAAGAGGTCACACTATCACTTTTTGCAGATGATATGATACCATACCTAAGAGATCCCAAAAGTCTCACCAGAAAACTCCTAGAACTGATCAACACTTTCAGCATATTGGAAGGTTATAAAATCAATCTACAAAAATCAGTAGCTTTTCTATATACCAATAACAAGCAATTGGAAAAAGAACACAGGGAAATGCTTCCATTCACAATTGCTGCAAAAAAAAAATTTAAAATATCTTGGAATAAATCTGATCAACTCTTAAGCTGAGCCTTCCTGCAACCATTTTCTGGCCTGATTATTTTTGGAACCACCCAAATTCAGTCTGAGTCAGTCTCTGCCCCGGGAGACGTAGCCGATTCTACTTTTTCTAGGGGCTTCCTAAATAGGCAAAGTATCAACGGAGTTGTGGGTCATGTAGTAACTTTTCTTCAGCACCATCCCACCCTTGTTCCCTGATAATCCCTGTAATGGTCTTGGCAGGAATGAAGATGCCCTGAACAGACACTTGTGCCATTCTTTTGGCTAAAAAAACTATTGAAATACGGACCCTGAGAAACTGGAATTTCCCCGGGAATCTCATGCAGGAAGAGAGAAAAGGCTGAAGCCTGGAAGGAGATTCCGTACGGTCTGACACTTGTGAGATCACTGTGCAACATGGCTGTGCTCATACTTTGCCGTGGACTACTTAGTGACGTTGTTTACTACCTGCTCTGAGCTGAAAGCTGAACCTCATGTCAAGAACCGGAGGTGGTCTGGGGTTGGGGTGGGGAGTGCCACTGACCTCTTGTTCTTCTTCACAATGTGAGCCCATTGGGGGAACCTCCTTTTTTCCTGCTTTTCAGTATTATTTGTTTATTAAAGTAGCTTGTTAAGGTTGCCACGGCCCATGTTCTGGACCTAATAATTTCAGTTATGCCTTGGATAGCCACGGCTATTTTCATAGACATATTCAGAAAGTAAAATGCTAACCTCGATGTTGCAGAGACATTCCTCCAACTTCGTAACAACTTCAGAAAACTCAGGTCTTCCCTGTAAATCAAGAAAAGACATTTTTCCTTTTAAGAATGAAAGAAAGAAAATTCTTTGGATTTGAAAATCGAGTATTTGCATTTGTAAAGAATGAGATTAGCAATAAAGTATATTTTTATTTAAAATGCACTTGTATTGAAGTGTTAATTGAATGTTCATTTACTGTTCACAGAGGGATGTTGAGTCTTTCTCTGATAAGAGTTTTAAGTCAGAATTCAGAACTACATTCAGATAATGAAATAGTGGCAAAGCTTTAATTAGCTTTGCATGCTTTTAAATGGCAGGTTGTCTTCTTCAAAATGAAATGAAAGAATAAAAATGAACACTGAAAACTATTAACTATCTCAGTGCCTTAGAATATGCTGTACATGTCCGTAGGAAAAGGGTCCCTGACAATAATTTTATAATTAGCTTCATTTTTGAAAAGACATTTCAGATTTAAATCTAAGATTAAGATAGAAACCCCAAATTATGCCCTATTTTAGGATTAAGGTTCTTATGTTCAAAAACTGCCACTGAAGATGTTGACTATTATGAACTTCGAAGTCACATAAGTTTGGTTAAATGGTTATTGTGTGACAGGTATTTCTCAAGCTTTTTCCAAGCTGTAAGGGGCATAAAATGAAAAAAGCCTACAGGACAAATTTTTGAAATTTTGGAAAATGCTGGTCTCTTTTAAAGAAATTATATGTCTCTGTGTGTTGGATCATGAGGACTGTGAACCCTATCACTTCTCTCTTTATGAGAGTTTTGCTGCTGAGAGGGGGACAGCCCCACTGAACATGCAGGCTCAGTAACCACCTAATTTAGAATCTTAGCAGAACAATTTCTCCCTTAATATGTGTTCCTCCCCTGAGGACACTGCTTCCTTCTGAGCCCTCCTGAGGGGAAGCTGCTCTCTATAGCACAGTCCTGTCCCTCTGAGTTGGTGGGATGGGGGCAGGGCGGCTGAGGGGCTGTGTCTTGCTGTGGCCAGTGCTTGCTGCTCCCTGATGGTCTCCCCTGTCAGCAGGCCAGCCTCCTGTCTTCCCGAGTCTGGCTCCCTGTTCTTTAACGTTTTAATGATCAGTTTACCGTCAAGCTCTCCACTACTTTGTACTCGTACTATGCATGAACAAAGTCCCTGGGTAACCTGGTCTTCAGGTCTCCAGCCTCTTCTCCTGTGAGTTCGCTCTCTCACTTTCTGCATCGTCACTCGCTCTGGTCCTACCTGTGTCCCATCCCTACAAGGTCTATAGGTCCTTCCATGCTTTCCACACACATGGGGCAGACACTCAGCTGCTCAGTAGGGCTACAGGAAATGAGCCGAGATGTGATTTGATTTGTGGCTCCCAGGACTTGTATGGACTATTTTCTCAGACTGGAATGGCCTGACTCTTATTCTCCTCCCAGGGAAATCTGCCACAGTCTTCAGATCCAACTCATAAGCTACATCCTTCCAGTGAGTATACAAGATGTTCCACAAAAAGATAGCTTTCCATCTTTAGTTAGATTGCTTAATATTTACTATTTTTATTTTATGTGTATGAGTGTGCTGCCTGCATGTTTGTGAGTGCACTGTGTCATGCAATGCCATGGAGGTCAGAAGAGGGCATCAGATTCACCTGGAACTGGAGTTAAGGATGGTTCGTAGCCACCATGTGGGTGCTGGGAATCAAACCTGGTTCCTCTTCAAGAATAGTCAGTGCTCTTAAGTGCTGAGCCATCTCTCCAGCCTCAATTTTCAATCTTTCTTATGAGCAGTACGCTATAACTATGTCTATAACACTAGCCACAAAGTATTTTGAAAGTGCGCATGGCTTTATTGACACTTGTAGATTTAGCGTAGCTCACCAGATCTATTTCAGTTCACTTTTGTTAAATCAAATTGCATTATTAAAAATAAAAATTCATCTGCCATCATCTCTCAGCTCCCTCAGAGCCACACCCTTCCCATGGGCATCACCACAGTCACCATCTGTTAGTGCAGCTTCTTGGCTGTTTTAAAAGAATGTCCGCAGCACAGTAGTCAGGGTGATCATTTGAGCATGTGCTTGAAGTAATGCCTCTCCCCAAACCTAGACTTACTTCCCATCTCATTTGAATACATGAAAAACAAGCACTGGCATTCCTGCCGGGCCCACAACAGCCCCTGCTGCTCTTGCACATGCTCTTCTTCCTTTTCCATGTGCCACCACACCCTCATGTGGAGTCCACCACATCCTTCCAATCCAATCATCCTCTGTAGTCTACCACGCCCTCATGTGGGATCCATCACACCCTCATGTGGGATGCACCACACCCTCTTGTGGGGTCTGCTTCATCCTCAGGTGGAGTCCCACTACACCTGTCATGTGGGTTATACCCACCCTGCTCCTCATGTGAAGTCCCTTATATCCCTTGTGTGGGGTCCACCCACGCTTCATGTCAAATTTACTACATCGTGGGGATTTTCCACCTGCTGCTCTCTTCAGCAGGATTTCCCACAGCTCTGTTTGCTGTAGGCCATGTTTAATTGGCACTTTATCAGAGAATTAGTCCTTGGCTGCCACATTTAGAGCCTGGAGGCTAAGGCTATCTCCTTTTGTTGTTTTACTTGTTCCATAGCTTCAGACGTCAAGGTGACTTAATATCTGAATTCATATTCATTTGCTAATTGTTTATATCACTCCACTGGATGCACACCCCAGGAGGGCAGAAAGTGTTATCTATGGCTCCCTCTCTAGGGTATACAGAACCAGCTTCTTGCACTTAGACTATATTCCAAAAATGCTTGCTGAAGTAATAATCAAGTTCATAATTTCATATTTTCTTTACATCTTATTTTGTTCTCAAGCTATTATATTATGTGGCTTAACAGCTTTATTACAGTCTGCTCCTCATTAAAACAAAAACAAGGACTGCCTTATAAGTATATGGCCCTTTTGACGGAAGATTCAAATGATATTAATATTTCATTGAGGAGGATTTAGGAAAGCTTAACCATAGTGAATTTATTGAACACCTAGACCGTCTCATGTAACTCCATAATACTATATATGGTAGACAATTATTATCTGCTTTATAAAAGAAAAAGCAGAAAATAAGAAAAATGAAGTAATTTATCAAAGATACTACCGTTGGTCAATAAGAGAACTGAGCTTAAAGCTAGACAGACCTATGGTCCTCATCTCCTCTCATGCTCTCTCTAAATGTGGCATCTAGATCTGTAAGGAATATCCATCACCTGCAGGAACATAAGAGTCAGATCCTGACTTCAGCACAGGGCATAGTAGGCACAATATCAGACTTCAGTGACAAGAACTGAATCCATGTCTGCTACCCCTGTGACTCCGAATGGTTTCTCAACCCCCTGGCCTTCCTTTTCCTAGCCTCAAACTGGATGCCCAGTTAAGAGAAATAAGATATTTGTGCAAAAATACTGCAAAGTCTAAAGTGCTCTGATAGAATTTAATTTGTTTAGGAATCTACTCATGGACATGCTCCGGGTGTGAGTTCTTTATGATCAAATGTGTGAACAGTTCACTTTAAATTCAAAACAAGGATTGCTGTCATTTGCCTGGTGTCTTGCAAGGACACCAAGGTGCTGAATGAGAAGCAGCTATGGGGCTGGAGAGATGGCTGGACACTCAGCAGTTAAGAGCACTGGTTGCTTTTGCAGAGGACCTATCACCCACATGGTGCTAATAATTAGAGTTCCAGGGGACCCAACGTCTTTTCTGGCATCCACAGGCATTACACACACATGGTACACTGGGACATGTGCAGGCAAAATACTCATAAAAAGTTTAAAAGAAACAGCTAGCACCAAGATGCTGAAATCATGCATAACAAAGGCTGGCACTGATGGCACAAAAATAAAATAAAAAATAAAAAGTTTAAAAGAAGCAGCTAGCACCAAGATGCTGAAATCATGCATAACAAAGGCTGGCACTGATGGTCCGTTGTCTGCTTTCTCTGCAGGTGGATGGCTGCTATCTCTTGCCTTCATGTTACCAGTGACGGTAGCTTGTCCTGCATCCTGTGTGGTGTGTGCCCAAGATGTCACCCTCTGTCACCAGCTAACCTACATAGTAGGTAATAAAGCTAATACCTCCACCCAGCAGCGGATTGTGTACCTGGAAATACATGGCTGTGCACTTCGCTCTGGTAACTGTTCTGCGCTAAGCCTGGAAGAGGCAACCTTTGATGGAGGAGGCCTTATGCAGTGACTAAGTGACCTTGCTTTATTTTCCTGTTCTTAGTGGTCACAATCAATGAGACTTTAAGGAAGTCAGAGGCAACTGAGGGCTTTTTAAAGATTTATTTAGCTAGTTGTTGCTTTTTATGTGTATACATGTGCCTGTATGAGTTTATGTGCACACATGTTTGCAGGAGCCCATGGAGGCCAGAAAAGAGCATTGGACCCCTGGAACTGGAGTAGTTAGAAGTGCACACATGTTCTGGGACCTGAACTCAGGTCCTCTGCAAGGGGAGTAAGCACTCAACCACTGACCCATCTCTCCAGCCCACAACTGAGAAGCTTCTGTTGGAAAAGAATATTACCAACTCATAAAACTACATATTTAAAAGGAAAAGAAAATTGAATCACTATAACTCTCCTTTTCCATGTTTTGTGCACATTTGAACCCAACCACCAGCCAAAAGAAACGTAAACAAATCTGAGACCTGAACTGCATTGTTCAGCATTAGTAAGATTAACTGACGTACCAGGGAAACACATTACTATCAAAGTGCATCTCTTTTTCTTGGTGGGAAATGGGCTGTAGAAATGCTAACAAGATATGCTGCCTGTATTCATTACATATTGCTCGCTTAAGTCAACAACTTAATAAGACACCTTATTAACAAATTTGAGGAGAATGTGATTCACATCCTGATATCTGAGAACAGATAAACAAGCTATAAGCTCTGCTGATGGAGAATTTTCAGAAATAAGTCTGAGTGAAGACAGAGTGAAAGGAGGTAATTTCTTTCATTTGTGAAGCCTCAAGACTGTCTGAGAATTAGGAGATACACACTATCATCTCTCTGAAAGGAGGATGTTTTAGCACTGGAAATACTTAAACATGAGTGATCCCCCCCGCCGCCCGCAGATAGGTTTCTAGATCTGTGTGATCACAGAGTTGATGTCGCTATAAGAAGCAGACAGTCTCATCCACACTGCTGTCCTTGCTGGTGTCTTCCTCACAAACACAGAGAGGCAGAGACTGCCTTCCCAGGACAGTCTGTCTCCTTCCAGAGGAGAATTGACAGAAATCAGGAGTTTGCTCATTCAGAGCCTGCAAATCCCAAAGGACTGGGCACCCACGCAAACAAAATCCCCAGCTCCCATCAGATACAGCCATGAGGGGAACGCAATGCCAAACTGGCCAGAATTAGTAGAATTTAAATAATCAGGAAGGCATGCTTTAGAAAGTGGTCCTATTGAAGCTCGGCTTGTGCGGCCGAGAGCAGCAATTCTTCCCATAGAAGGCGCTCTGAGGAGCCTTTGTCTTTTATGTTTTTATCTCTTTGTTTCAGCCAAGCAGTCAGAATTTCCAGGGGAACTGGGATTGCTTCCCCACGGCTGGCTGTCTAATACCACCTTCAGACCTCCCAGGGACAATGGGCTCCCTCCTTCTCCTGACGCTGTCATCTGCAGTCAAACAACTTTAGCATGATAAAGCTGTGCTACAATAACTCCTGATTACAATGCGTCTTTATTGAGTTAGAATGCTTTGATTTCTAATGACAGAGAAGTGATAGCTCAGAGGTGATTATGGGGAAGGGATTTAGCGGTCGGAAGCCTTGAGTACCACCTGTCATCACAGGGTGGACCTCATTGGAGGGAACAGATATCAGACAGGAGGCTAAGATGGCTCCAAATCAAATGAGAGCCCTGCTGCCAGAGCCCCCCGTTGTCGGGAGAGAATACATAGATCCTGACCAACCTGTCAACTCTTAGCCTGGTAAAAGAGCTAAAATCTAGCTCTTTACTCCCCATCCCCGGCCCACACCTGTATGTCTGAGAGAAAAGTTGACTTCCTGGTATTGCTGACAGGAAGCTGGTCAGGCAGCTGAGACAGGTCAGCTCTGGGGTGGGGTGAGGAGGGACTGTGGGGCCAGTAGAGCTACGACAGGCCATAACACAGCCTCAATGGAAGGCCGAAAGAGTCACCTGCAAAACATCCATGACAGGTGAGCCCAAGCAATAAATTAACTCCACATATCAAGGGCACATGTCCCAGGGACAGTTAAGGAAAAAGTCCCTCATTCCAACAGCCAACTTCTCCTTAAGCTTGGAGTCCTTTCCATTCTAACAATTTTCCCTCAGGTGATGAGACACCCTGTGTTCTCACTACGTGAACCCCACCTCAGGCCTGTGCTTCTCTTCCCACAGCAGCCCCTGAGACCACCAGGGTCCTAATCCTTACAGATGGACACCTCTCCTCTGTGGACAGCGGGAACCTGTCTCTCCTGGTTAACCTGGCCCTTCTCTCTCTGAGCAGAAACGCTATCCAGCGCATTCAGGAAGGTGCCCTGCACGGCCTCACCAGGCTGCGAACCTTGTCACTGGACCACAACTGCATCTCCAGTTCTGCTCTGTCTGGCCACACATTCAGCAAGCTGCGGCACCTGCGGGTGCTGGTGCTGAGCAGGAATGCCCTCCGCACTCTCAGAGCTGCCTGGTTCCGGAACACTAGGGCCCTGAGCCAGCTCCTGCTGGATGGCAACCAGATCACCAACCTCACTCGAGCTTCTTTTGGAGGCACGAACCTCCACAGCCTCAGACGTCTGGACTTATCCAACAATTTCATTTCCTACATTGAGAAGGATGTGTTCAGGCCCCTGCCTCGGCTTCAGGAAGTAGACCTTTCTGGAAACAGGTTGACTCATGTGCCTGATGTCTTCACTCCACTGCAGCACTTGACACTTCTGAACTTGGAGGAGAACCAGTGGGGATGCACCTGTGGACTGCACCCGCTGGCCCGCTTTCTAAGAAACTTCGGGAAGTCTCCAGTGCGCACACTGGCCAAGGACCTCAGCTTTCAGGTGTCCGCCCAAGCTGTGGCGAGTATAAAGAGCACCCCGAGGCTGTCAGAGGACGACTGCATCTCCAAGGATCACAACCTCACTCTGGCTCTGAAGGACAGACGTGGGCTCCTCCCAGGACAGGATGTGGCTCTGATGACTGTCCTTGGCTTTGCAGGTGAGAAGCAGGCTTCCCTCCTCCCCTCTGTCCTCCATATTCTCTACAAAACCTAGGGTGATGGGGCAGGATTGTGAAAGGGAGAGGCTGGGAGTGCGTGGCAGGGTGTCAACTGCACTGGCACAGGATGCCAGTACTTTCAGAAAAGCTGTCCAAGTGATGGAGGGATGTTCAGTGGTTAAGAGCACTGGCTGCTCTTGCAGAGGACCAGCGTTCTGATCACTCACATTACGGCTAATGACTGTCCATGACTTTAGTTCCAGGGGATCTGACACCCATTTCTGGCCTCCCAGGGCACTGAAAACTTGTGACACACATATACACAGGCAAAACGCTCATAAACATAAAATGTAAATTTTAGAAAGGAGAGCTAAGCACTAAGGTCTGGGTGTAACCAGCAGTAGAATCCCGAGTTCGACTTCGGTTTTCATGTCTCTGACGTAGAAGTAGTCCCTGTATCCCTTAAGCACCCATTCACTTCAACTCCGGCAGGGAAGTGGGCGTGGTCAGTTTCACACCAGCCAGTCAAATGACGCCTGAAATACACGCAGTCCTTCCTTCCACCGTGTACTGTTCATACTGCTTCAAAGAGTTTACACTCATTCACCAGAGTCCTGACCTGCTTTTTACAACGCTAGGAAACAGTGTGAGCTGCAAGCTTTCTCCTCAGGGCACTCAAGTCTATGTGCCTTTCCTATTGGTATAAAAGTCACCAAGAGGGAGCAGGAGAGATGACGCAGCAGGTAAAGGGACTTGCCACCAAGCTTGAGGACCTGAGTTCTACCCCCAGGAGTCACGTGGTGGAAAGAGAACCAACTCCTCTGAGTTGTTCTCTGACCTCCACAATGTGTCGTAGCCATCACACTAAGTAAATAATTAAAAAAATCAGCAGTGTACCCATGTATGATATTCTCAAAGAATAAATTAAACTGCTGTAGTCAAAATCATCAGTGGGATTTTCCAGGACCTCCAGAAGGTGCCGGCAATAGTCAGTGAAGGGCGTCTCCCCCGCAGGGCCTGTGGAAGGCGTCACTCAGGAGCTGAGTTCATGGCTGCCTCACCTGGACTCCCCAGGACTGAATCCTGGCTGTGCAGTTTCCACGTGTATGACTTAGCACCTCCCGCTGCTGTGCCTGTGCTTTTCTTCTACTTCAGGGTCCACTTTCCTAGGACTTGTATTTCTCCAATGCTTTCATACACCCAGAGCTTTCTAGGCCCACCAAGGAATTCTATAGAATAGCGGAACTCAACAAACTATGAATTGGTAGCAGATCTCACTGTATGAATGATATAAAGTAATGCTGCTAGTAGAAACTTCTTGAGTGAGTTATCCTTTCCCAAATCTGTGTCACAATGTCTTCATTGCACGGTGACACATCTACCTATGAGTACCCGTGATAATGACCTGTGCCTGCATGTGTGTGTGTGTATGTCTGTGTGTCTATAGATGTGTCTCTGTGTGTCTGTGTCTCTGTATGCATATGAGTCTGTGTGTGTGTCTATGTGCACGTATCTCTGTGTGTGTGCATGCGTGAATCTGTGTGTGAGTCTGTGTGTCCATGAGTCTGCATCTCTTGTGTATTTGAGTCCTTGTGTGTCTGTGTGTGTCTGTCTCTGTGTATCTGAGTCTGTGTGCATGTTTATGTATATTTCTGTGTATGCATGTGTGAGCCTGTGTTTATGCCTGTGTGTGTGTGTGTGTGTGTGTGTGTGTGTGAGTCTGTGTGTCTCTGCGTGCCTGTGTGGATGTGGGTGTGTGTTTGCATATATGTGCATGTGCATGCATGTGAGTCCCTGCACATGTTTCTATGTGTCTGTGAGTATGTCTGTGTATGTGTGTGTTTCTGTGTGCATGTGTGAGTCACGGGTGCACAGTGCTCCAAATCTGGAAGACCTTAGGCCCCACCAATGGCATCCAAGACTGAATGACGAATTTTGAATTTATGCTATAAATCATTATTTGACAACAGGCTTCCGTGAATTAATTGAATGCCAGCCTTTTGACTCTGATAGTTATACTTTATAGAAAACAGCATCAGGTCTAGGCAATGGATCTACCACCGGGAGGGGTCAAATGGCTTCTAAAGGGAATCCAAATCTTCTCAGAGGAATGAGTCCTCTTAAAATCTGTGTAGTTGCAGCAGTAATTAAAAATGCTAAGAAATAAATCCTACGATAGATGACACAATCATTACAGCAGCAGGCTTTCCTCACTGTGCTTAGGACACTAGGGACACTCATGGACATTCCACTGACAACACAGACAGGGACTGCCAGGGGGTTCAAATATGGTGGGAAGTGCTAGGCTAAACATGAAGCAGGTGCCTGTAGAATTGTTCCACCTATCATATTCGAAGGAGCCTTCTGAACCTTACAGAGAAAGGGGCTCTGTGGGACTTCCCCAACCTGCTTGGCCATAAAGAGTTTCAGGCAATGTATTCTGTGTACAGGGCATTGTTTTGGAAATATTAAGATAGTCTCTTTTATAATCATTATCAGAAACATACTCAGAAATAAATTCTAAGCTAATACCTCTTTATTTGTATAGAGAT
This sequence comes from Nannospalax galili, assembly GCF_000622305.1. NCBI lineage: Eukaryota > Metazoa > Chordata > Mammalia > Rodentia > Spalacidae > Nannospalax > Nannospalax galili. Next base: position 734,936 of record NW_008355795.1, read on the forward strand.
GGGCATGAATTCTGAAAGACAGGAAGCTTAAAATATATAGATTGATTCTGATAAAATCTGATTATAGACATTGGATTTTGTAGAACATCACAATAATGTATTCTTCATTTAATTGTTTTTTTGTTTTCTTTTTCTTTTGAGACCATGTCTTACTGTGTAGCCCTGACTAGACTGAAACTCACTATGTAGACCAGGTTTGCCTTGAACTCTCAGAAATCTTCCAGTTTCTGCCTCCCAAGTGCTGTGTTTAAAGGTGTATGCCACCACACTGAACTTCTTCAACTATTAAATATACTGTTAGGGGACAATGTTCTTCTTTTAAAAGACTGATTTCTTTTTAAAGACATTTGTTTTTATTTTATGTGCATGAGTGTGTGCCTGCATGTATGTAAGTGCACCACATCCATGTAATGCCCACGGAGATCAGAAGAGGGTATCAGATTCCCTGGAAGCAGAGTCACAGAAAGTTGTGAGCTGTCATGTGGGTGCTGGGAACTGAACCTGGGTCTTCTGCAAGACCAGCCAGTGCTGTTAACCACTGAGCTCTCTCTAGGCAGATTTCTTATATAATTTGCTCTTCTCTTTGAAGTGAAAGGATGCTGAACTGTGAGGGAAAGAGAGTTGTGGTGCCTGTGACTGCTCCCTCATCAGCTGCTGCTGACTCGCTATATTTACAAGGAAGTGACTGATTTTTCTGAGCTGAACACGAACCAGTAGATGCCCAGCAGCAGGTGCGATTACCCTACACCTCTTTTCTTTGATTTTTGTTAGGGTTGTTTTTGTTTGGTTTGGTTTTTGAAGACAGGGTCTCATGTAGCCTCGGCTGATCTTGAACTCACTAGGTAGCTGGGGAGGACCTAGACTCCCCGCCCCCCGCCCCCGCCTTCTCCTGAGTGCCAGGATTACAGGCAGGCATCACCACGGACAGTTCCCTGACACTAGTCTGTGTCCAGGTGGAGAAAGTGTTTCTGAAACTGTCATGTGATTCCATGAGAAACTGTCATTAATTTTGCTTCTTTTCTCCCCAACTAAGAAAGATAACCAGAATTCTTTTCTATATATGCATATACATATATATATATATAATTGAATTTTGTGTATTTTGTACAGAATATCTCAATCAATCTTAGTCATCTATATACCCCCTTCCCCACTGGCACCCTCCCATAACCCCACCCCCATGGAATTCATACATTATGTCATTTGTGTTAAGACCTGTTTTGTCAATTTAGTGTCCCCACATGACCCTCAGTGCAGGTTCATCTACTGAGGTCTAGTCAGTCTATTTAGAGTCTCTCACTTTAGGAAGATCAGCTCTTCCTCACCCAGCAGTACTCAGTTTCCAATAGTTCTTTGGCTAAGATTGGGACCTGCTGTCCATTCCCCAGTTCTAAGTTTGGTTTTGGTCTGCTTGAGTTTGCATGGGTCCTGTGCATGCTGACATCATTGCTGTAGGTTCATATGAGCAGGGTCACAGGAGCTTGTAGGCCTCTGTTTCCATACGGTCATGTACCGCCTCCATGGCTCTTAAAATCTTTCCGCCCCCTCTTCTGAAATGGTCCCTGAGACTTGGGTGGGTGAGGTTTAATATAGGAGTCCTGTGCAAGGACCAGCAATCTGCAGACTCTTACTCTCTACGTTTTGGCTATTTGTGATCTTGTGTGTTCCTGGCCTTCTGTTTTATGAGGGAGCTTCAAAAGATAATCAGAATTCTTTTTAAAGTAGAGACCACATCCATGTTCATGAAAACTCAGCCATTTAAAGAGGTGTTAGACATGCTTCCAGGCCTCATTTCCTGATATTTCTCAGTGCTAATGGCAAATGTCCATAGCCTATAGTAACAGGATGAAAATGTGTTTCTATCATGAAGACATAAAGGTGGTAGAAACTTCAGTCCAGATACTTAGAAACTTTGCCCTATGGTCAGATGGCACCCGTTCTCCTGGCTCTCAGTTTCACAGTGCTAAGAAATGTTTGGTCTCCATTATTTGCTTTAGTAACTATATGAAGCACACAAAAGATTCTATTAATGATTCATTTTTGGTTTTCCCCTTAGCTGTTGAGTCTTCCAGGACCAAATACAGCCAATAAAAACCTCAATGACACATCACTAGTGTGAAGATTTGGGCTGTAACAGTCCCCGAAGTCTCTGGTACCCAAAATTAGTCTCCAGCCTGTGGCACCCAAGCCAAGTTTCCAGTCTGTGGTACCACTGAAGAGTGGTGGCACCTTAGAATGAGGCTTACTGGGGGTAGTGGGACCTTCAGAAGGAAACGCTGTTGGGGTGGTGGGACCTTTGGGTGTGGTGTGACCTCGTTGTCCAACTGTAGTGACACTGAGTCTCCCTCATGAGCACTGTGGGCTTAATCATACTAGGTCATTTCGCGCTTTCATTCCTAGGCTGCATGAACCCTCCTACTGGACCCAACTAACATTTCTGAAGTACCATCTTTGTGCGTGAGCTGTGGGCTCTGGGATAGACGGTTGAACGGTAAAGGTGTGTTTCCCCACAGTGCTTAGTTCTAGCCGAGCAGAACAGACAGTGGATGGGTAAAATGAAGGTATGAACTCAGCATCACACTGGTATAAAAGTGAGGGACAAAGGAGGTGAGCATGGTTGTCAGTGATGGGGAAGTGACTCTGAGGCCACTTGAGTGTCCAGGTGGCTGAGGATGACATTTGTCAAGATGGCGGGGGGACAAGGTGAAGGAAGAGAAGGGGTACCCCCAGCTTCAGGAAACACGGGACGGGTGCAGTTTTACACAGAGGTCAAGCTGTGTCTACCCAGCACATGAAAGGACAGTAACAGGCCTTCTGTGATTAGATGCCACCCATGGCAAGTCATAGAATAGACCAAGATGAGAGAATGAAAAACCATCCCTTTGCCAGACTGAAAACAAACGAACAACGCTCCAAACCAGCAAAAATAGTGAGAATTTGGAGATGGTGATTTAGATTTTAAACAATAAATTTCAAATGATCAAAGGCAGGAGAAGGTGTTTCTGACTTCAAAAGAGCGTCTGCAAAAGCTCACGTGCTCCTAGGAAAAATGGATTCCAGTGTGCAGGACAGAGTTTGGATAGTAAGATAATGAAAAGCTCAGCCGAAGCAGGAAGGATGCAGGTTTCACTGAGGGTTGGTTAAATGCCCTGGAGTTCCAGCTCCTCACCGGTGGGGTGGGTGATGGTGAGTCTTTAGGGCTGATTAGAAAGGTATTGACCTGTGGGCACTGTGGCATTTGATGCTTTCTGGGTGCATCCTAGCTATAATCTGCTTTCATGATCGATGAGAAAAAGAAATAGTAATTTGAGAATTGTCTTTTTCATGGGCTGAAAGGTAACTCTTTTATATTGAATGAATGGCAGTCTCTTTTTTCTGCTAATGAGAGTTCACATGTATTGTTACTATTTTATAAAACTGTTTTTTGTGTGAATGTGTGGTGTGTGTCATGTGTGCATATGTGTGTCCAGATGTGTGTGCAAGTGTGTGCATGTGGAAACCAGAAGACAGTGGGTGTGCCCCCCTCAGATGGTCTCTCACTCGACCCACAGCTACTCTTGCTGCCTGCAAGTCAGTGATCTTCCTGTGTGCCTCCCATACATCTATGGGCATGCATGACCATGCCCAGCTTTTTATGTCGGTGGGAGAGATTTGAATTCAGGTCCTCGTGCTTGTGCAACAAGTGCTCTTACCCACTGAGCCATCTCCCCAGCCCTATAATTTTTAAAATATAAAAACTGAAAAGCAGAATTTTATCAGTTAAATTAGCCTCTGTCTTGCCCAGTGTTTGTTCAAACAGTGGACTTCCCACAGCTCGGGTGGACTTCCCACAGCTCTGGTGGGCTTCCCACAGCTCTGGTGGGCTTCCCACAGCTCGGGTGGACATCCCAGAGCTCGGGTGGGCTTCCCACAGCTCTGGTGGGCTTCCCACAGCTCGGGTGGACTTCCCAGAGCTCGGGTGGTGTTCCCACAGCTCTGATCCCTTTGTGTGTGTGAGTGCACTTTGGAGGTTTGCACTTCCCCCATGATTTTCTTTCTTCTGTTTCTATCAGGAACCATTGGTCTCACTTGTGCAGGGTTAGTCATAATGAACTGGAAACTCCAACGAGGCAAATCAAATGAACCCCGAGCATCTGGAAACCTTTGCTGCAGAGCTTTCCGTGAACCCCTGTGTGCTCACGAGTCAAGAAATGTCCATGCTGCAGAGCACCGTAACTGCCACTTCACTCAGCAAAATGAGACAGAGGTCATATCTGTTGTGGAGTCCAGAAAGGAAATGCCACTTTTACAGGAAAACAGCCACCCAGTAACATTGGCCCCAGAGCACACAGCCCTGGACACCTCATTCAGGAAGCTGAAAGGGAGGGACCATAGGGCAGACAGCACTTGCTTTCACCTGGATGACACGCCGCTGTGGACAGGATGCTCTGGGTCTCCTGGGAACCCGAGGGCTTTTTATGATGCAGGCTTAGTTACAAGACATTATCCAAAGATAGCTGAAAATCGACGCCATCTTAAACTTGGAGAAGTCCAAGCCCAAACCTTGCCCCAGAATGAAGCAAGAACAATAGGTGAGCTTGTTTGTTAGAAAATCCCACTGTGCTTCTTCCCTCAGAAGGACCTAACATTTTCTAATTTAATGAGCAAAAGTGCTAGAAAAATCCCTGTAGTCTGTCTGTTCCGTTTCTAAAGATGAAAAGGTATGAGGTCTGTGTGTGTGTGTGTGTGTGTGTGTGTGTGTGTGTGTGAGAGAGAGAGAGAGAGAGAGAGAGAGAGAGACTGTGTATAAGCATGTTTGTGTGAATTTGTCTGTGTTGAGTCTTTTTGGGTGAGCATGCATGTCTATGTATGAATGTGTGTCTCTGTATGAGCGTCTCTGTATGAGTGAGTACATTTGCCTCTGTGTGAGCATGTCTATGTGAGCGTGTCTGTGTGCATCTGGATGAGCTGTACAGGCTGCATGCCCATCCTCCACAGTGGAGAGTGTACCTCCTGTTTACTGAAAGCAAATTTGGAGACTCACCTAAGGATGTTTAAAAGAGGAAAAAGAATAAGCCTTTTAAAATCACAACAGTGCTGAGATTTATGGGAAGGTGAATAACAGCACTCCTTCCACATCCTCAGAGCTCTGACGCCAATCTGTAGCAAACGGCCTTCCCAGAGCAGGGCGTATGGGAAGCACGGGCCTTCTAACACCAGTAATTCATTTCAGGAATGATGTCAGGAAACACACTTTGCTTGCTGAGCTGTCAGGGATGATAACTTCTCAGTTCAGGGAAAGTCAGGACTTAATTCATTGTCCCATGTTGGGAGGCCAGTCAATCTGGTCATGACACCCAGCCGCTGCCATGAGTGATGGCAGCACTTGGTTGGAGGCAGTGAGTCCAGCATCTCCCTTTTCCTTCTGAAGATGGGGCTGTGCTTTCAAGGCCTGCAGTGCAGATGTGCTCAGCTTCTGCAAAGGGCTTCCCGCCACTTATTTCAACTGATTTTTTTTTTTTTTTAATGAGAGAGATGCTGTGTGAAGTTCTTACTGTGGGGATCTGTCCCTAAGGCTGGATTTGTGGACCATGGGATAAGAATGAAGCTATATTTTATTTCCCACATGGCTTACGGCAGGGTATGAGTTTATCTGCTGTAGTTCTTGCCACAGAGATGTCCAGGACACAGGAATCAGGAAAGATTAGCTTTACTCTGTAAAGAAATCGGCTTGTAGCCATTCCATTTCCTATTTCCTTACACCTTTTGGCTGTGCCCAATGGCTTGGCCTGTCTGTGGGAAAGTTCCACACCAAAGGGAATGTGGCTGGTTAACCCTCTGTATGCTAGCCCCGTGCTTCACTGGTCTGTGAGATCAACAATGACTTTAAGGAAGCACCCGAAATTCTGCTGAGTACCAGAGTTGGGTGAGGGTGGGTACACAGAATTCAGGAAAACAGCCAAGACCACACTTGCTCCACAGAAGTGGGATAGAAACGAGGCAGCTAAGCCAGGCCTGTGATGCAGGAATTCAGAATCAGACTTCCCGGCAAAAGATCACCCAGTTGGACAGTCCTTGCTACTTCCAGTTCTAGACTTTGAGAATCTGCTAAAGATTCTGTCCCTAGGACAATTTGTAGATTCATATAAGGTTTCACTTTAACCTGTCCTTCTGATGTCCTCAGAGTAAGGGTCTCATGGTCACTTACAAACTTGACAGCAGGACTCTGGGGCTTGGTTCACCTCTTCCTCTCACCCACTAAATAGAAGTATTTCCTTCTATGTCTAAATAAAACCATTTCATGAAACAGGAAGAAGTAGGCTGGTAAGGTGCACTTTTAAGCTCAGTCTTCACTATGGATGAGAAGATACAATCTGGTAGACAGGCTCAACTCCTGACGAAGATGGAAAGCAACAAAGTTTCTAAATACATTTCCTTACCCTAAAAACTGGAAGCTAGCAGGACTTTTCCAATGGCTCTTTGCTACTGTGAATATCAAATGAACTGATAATGTATAATATTTAGCACATTGCCCAGCTCTTTATCTGAACTCAACTAGTATTAGTTTTTCATTAACATTATTGAATATATATCATTAGTATTATATTCACCTACACCATTCAAAAGTTACAAGCAGAGATTGCTACATGACAAACCAGGCAACAGGCCAAAGAATCTACTGATTAAAAATCTTTAGTGACTATTACATTGAGTTCCAGGAAGCATAGATCTGTGACTTCCTTCTGATTTCATTAAAGCAATAGGTATTTTTTGCTGTTAAGTTACTGTTTGAGGCCTTAACACTGCTTAATACTGAACCTGTTCTTCCAAATATTTGCATTCCAAATAGGAAATGAACACAGTAAAGCTAATTGTGCCATTTGAAAAGGAGTCATATACTATTCATCATTGAAGCTAACATAGCTGTTGCCTAGTTTAAATGTGTTACCATGAATAACATTTAATTTCTAATACCTCAGTTTCAAAGTTGGCATCACAACTGACTAAAGGCATCACTGCAAACACACCAAGTGGTGAAGGGTTGACGGAAAAGTAGGAAATACTGGCGAACGGTCCTAGAGTCACTTTGCACTTTTCATATGGCGTTTAGGCTTTGCTTGGTTGGGGAACTGCAGCTGTGCTCAGGGCTAAATTCCTACATTTCTTGTTCTGCAGATCTCCACAGTGACATATTTAGAAGATACACAACATCCACACCAACCTTGGCAAGAGAGATTCTTGAAAAGCATCTACCTAAGGACTCTCATCAGCCTTGGATAGGAAATGGAGACAATGTTTCACAACGGCTCAGACAGAGGCCTTTTATCAAGAGCTTAGCAACCAAGCTGTGTGAGCCAGGGGAGCACTCGGTAGGCAGGGTCCTCCAGGAGCACAGATTGAAACATAGTGATTCTTGTGTGCTGCCCAAATGGAGCAAGCCTTTGGATTTCCATCCCAACAATTCCCTTCTCTGTAAATATGTGTCTTTTGATGAATTTCAAGATTATATGAAAGAAAGGAAGCCAGGTCATAGGGAACCCTCAGTGTCTGATAAAGAGCAAATTCAAATTAACAGAGCCATAGAAAAATTCCTCAGGAGTGAGGATAACATAGATATATGGAGGGGGTTGTCAGCAAGAACTAAGAAAGCATATTCTACTAAGAGGGTTAAATTCTATGATAGTGATTTAATGGGGAAAAAATCGCTGGCCATATCACCCAAAATGCCAGCCCACTGTAGACTGCTAGAAAATCAAAGCAACCATGCAACCTCCTTGGGTCTCGAAAAATGTACCAGCCCTGACATCAAGGGAGGGAGAGAAAAGTTCCCAGAGACACGGGTTCTGAAGAAGGGGAAATCAGAGCAAGCCCACCAGAAAGGGAAGGTTATAGGGCGAAATTTAAGGATAAAGTTAAACAGGAACCACTTTAGAAAAACCAGAGTCCATCCAGAACTGTGTCTGCCAGAATTTTCCAAGAAGCATAAACAAATGCTGTTACCTTCTAAGAAATTAGCCAAAACTTCTGAGAGAAAAAGCAAAGCAAAACCCTTGTCTTCTGCCAATTTTCCTCAGCAGTCAGAGAGTAACAGCTGTGTTAAATTCGCTTCCACTAAGCTGCCACCTGAATGTGCCCCAGAGCAGACCTCTTACTATTAAAGAAATACGACCAGTGCCCCTTCTCTCAGGGCTAACAACCTGTCTCTAGGCAGTGGGGGCTCCGTACAGGGCAGCTGTTACCCAGCTGGCCTGGTTCCTAATGGAAGCTCATCAACAGTGCCCCAGCCTACAGGCAGGGATGCTGAGTACCTACACTCACACCGTCTGTTCTCACCTGAACAGATGGAAAATGTCACTCAGCTCCAAGTAGAAGTTCTGGGTCCCTTACCAGCCAGTTGGGCAAATCCAAGGAGTAGTGTTTTAGCATCTCAACTTCCTGCAGGAGTTGTTGGCTATGTGGAAACTGAGCCTACCCAACACATAGGTCAGGGAAAATTAAAGACCAGGGAGATTAACCAGTTTAACTCAACCACCAGTGACCAAATCCAGCTCTCATGTGTGCACTCAAATGACATTTTATGCAAGGATCACAGTTTGGATAAAATACAAGCTTTACCACAGGATAAACAAAGCCCAAGCCATGAACAACTTGGAAATGAAGAAAAACCATTAGTGGAAAAATCAAAAATACCTCACAAAGGTCTGGGAAGTTATGTTCTGGATGGGGAAGGCAATGATGTTGAAAACAAGCTCTGGCACACAGGAGCCTGTGACTCCTCTCCCTTTGCCCAGACACAGCCCAGGAGCAACCTGCCATTCACAGTAATGCAGTCTATTCCACAACAAAACAGAGCAGGACTTCCCAGGGAGACCTACCCTTCTGGAAGTCAAGCCATTGGGCGCCTAACCAATAGCATCAGAAGAGGAACCACAAATGTATCACCCAGAGGGCACCATGGAGAAGCGCTCGAGCTCCAAGCAGGGGTGAAAGAAGAAAAGAGAAATCCTAGCGCAGTAATCTGTATGACACATGTGGCTGTGAAGGGCGCCATAGGTGAAAGGCAGTCACCTCGGGAAGATGGGAAAGAGAAGAAAGAGGCAGTGCACGGTTCCAGCTCTATCCGGGAGACCATTGCCTCTAAAGACTTATGTATCACAAGCTCTCGAGAAACCCCAAGTAGCATGCCTCAGGGTGAAATCGATCTTCAAATTAAAGATCTCTGTAGAGAGATTCAAAACATTCAAGGAGATGGAGCTATCAGTGCATGCAGGAATGGGGCCGGGCCAGAAGAGACCTCTGGAGCGCCTTGACTTTCATAGGAGTTCAAAGGGTGGAAAGGGTGTGCCTGTAATTCCTACCAGAGAACACGATGCTGAGGACTCTCCTCCCAAACCTGCCCTGCATCCACCATCTGCTGGGAACGCTCACCCACCACCTTTAGAAGCAGAATAGAAGGAAAGGAAAAATAGCTTGAATAACCATCTTTGTCTACTTCAGCTTTCTTCAAAAGCACTTTGGGAGAGAAATGTGCAATAATTCTTCATTCCCAGAGAAAGAGTTGTTCACACACTACAACACAAAAGTCAAAGATGGAAGCCACAGACTGTGTTCGTTGCAATCAAGTCAGCGTACTCCTTCAGTAATGAGAAGATGGAAAATTTTGCCTAGTCCTGGAAAAACTCCAAACAAACAAACAAACAAACAAAAAAACGAAACCAAGCAAAGGAAATATTCAACATGAAAAGGGCACTTTGGATTTGATGTTTATTTTATGGAAATTTTTATGCATGTCTTAATTAGTGCTATTACAATATTGCGTTATACACAGATGATTGTATATTCGCATGTGTGCCTGATCTGTTTTCCTAATTATGGTATAGAAGGGAAATTCAGTCTTATTTGTTAACTGTATTACATAGTGGTAAATTTCACCCGTTTGTAATTGTTCTGTCGATAATTATCTTAGATCTTAAGTAGAAGTCTTTAAAAACCTGTTATTCCCTCTAAGAAAGAAAAAATTTGAGAATTTCCAGGCAAAGTACCATTTTGGAGAAAATATGCAATATCTTACTATGTCCACTAGGTGGCGGTCGATCTCAGCTTCCCTCATTTGAGAAGTGCAAACAGGTTTCCAGATCAACACAATGGCTCTTGAACAAAAGGAATTTTAATGAGCTTTATTGCCAATTGCTGTTAATATAAGAATTTGAAAACCAAATAATGCATTTGCATGAGCGCTCGAGGTTTGATCTCTGGAGTTTAGCTTTCCGCTAGCGTGAGTAACCACCTTGCACAGAGGAATCAAATGTGCTTATAAATGTTGGATTTAGAAGCCATGCCAATAAACATCTTTCATTCAAAGTCACACTGATTTGGAAAGTCTAAGTGTATTCAAACAATTTTATTATTGAGGCCCAAGTAAGATATTTAGAACACATCTTCACTGCACAGACTATTATACTTCACATTGTGTGTGTGTGCGTGTGCACACGCGGGGGGGGGGGGAGTCAAACAGAAACATTTTCTGTTTTCCCATGTTTGCATGTGTCCAGGTCTGTGAGTCTTTTGAGTTAGATTTGGTACCATAGAGCTCACAGGGTGACCCGGACGATGCAAACATTGCTTGTGTGTCCCACCTCTCTTCCCTTTCCTGCTCAGAACTGACACCAAGTGATGGAACGTTCTCATTTTGAAAGCCCTTCACCTTCCTCTGTCCTTCCAAGACTCAGATCTCTCTGGTTTAGTTCTTGCCAACTATTTTTATTTGCCCTCTCCACAGGGGCTTAACCCCCATGCCACTTTCCTGCCTCCTGCTCCCACCTCCATTCTGGGAGACATCTTTGAGGTTAGAAGAGCATCTCTGCACCTTCTCCCGTGGTGAGTTGACTGACAGCTCTCAGCACTGGACACTGGTCTGTTTTTATATCTGTCTTCGTTTAGTGTCCCTGGAGTTTTTTACAGCGCTGCTTCTTTACTGCAGGGTCCTGTTCTCTCTTCTCTCTCCTGGCTGCCACAGCCTTCCAGCTGTGCAAAGGGCTAAGGGCCTGTCTTGGCCACTAGTTCCCTCTCAGAAGGCATCAGAGAGTCCTCTCAGGCACTTGCCTTTCTGAAATCTCATCTTTCTTTTTTGCATGACTCTGTCTTTACCCTTGGGTTTACGCCGGCTCCAGATCCCCATGGTAACCACTGAGGTCTCTGCTATAATCAACTGAATTATCGTAACAGCAGCTCGCAGGCTGTCCAACTTCAGTGCCCTGCATCAGTTTCCATCCTCTAATTCTCTGTCTTTGTGGGGCACACAATTCTAAGGTGCTTGTTTGAATCTGTGTTTTCAGGCACCGTCCTAGGGATGTTCAGGGGCCTGAGAATCTTGGCTTCCACAGACATGGCAGGCTGGGCGAGCAGTGTGCTGCTCAGACAAAAAGAAACAACACTAAATTATTCCAGGGACCACTGAAAGATGGTTCCAAGGTTATTTTATTAAAAGAGTCACATGCAAATTTTTGAGTAATTAATGAGAATTTCTTCATATCCAGCGATATCAAATATTGCTTCTTTTTTATTGCTTTAAAGGCAAAATGAAAATTTCATATAATTTCATGTCCAAATCCCTATTGCAGTTTCCAAAGATTTCTAAGGTCTGATGCTATTTACCAGGATGTTTTCTACTTTGTTATTTTAAAACTTCCCCTTCCTTCCAGGCCAATACCATCCCCATGCTTTGTGTGTTGTGCTTGATTCTTGACTAAGAAGACCCTCGGGGATGGTGTGTGTGTGTGTGTGTGTGTGTGTGTGTGTGTGTGTGTGTGTGGTTGTGTGTGTGTGTGTGTGTGTGTGTGTGTTGGGGGGGAGATACTGAGCTTCAAAATCCAAGTGTGGAAGCAAGATTTGAAAGAAGGAATGGAAGGTGTTAGTGTTTGGATCTAAAGATCTTGTGCCAAATGATACCAGGCATAGGAACTTAAACCTCTCAGTGACTAGAACATCCCAATCACCAGGAAAGCCCTTGGCTCTTTCTCCCAACGAACTTACACGTTTTCTTTTTGCTGGAACCATTTCATCGTTTCACCGGCCTCTCAGTCAGGGGTGTCCATTCATGGATTATGATCAGCCCAAGGATCACTTCCAGAAGTATGTCTCCCCTGACTTACTCTGTCTCTCTGTCCTCCAACTTGCTGGTGTTGATTTAGTGTGAATTTTCACAGAATCCTGTCTTCCTTAATTGTCTGTAGCTATGTATTTATTGATTTTCATTCATCTAATCTCCACCTAACAGGTCCATGACAGTGCCTCCACTGACTCCCTGGCTCCATCCCTAACCCTAACCCTAACCCTAACCCTAACAGGTCCATGACAGTGCCTCCACTGACTCCCTGGCTCCATCCCTAACCCTAACCCTAACAGGTCCATGGCAGTGCCTCCACTGACTCCCTGGCTCCATCCCTAACCCTAACCCTAACAGGTCCATGACAGTGCCTCCACTGACTCCCTGGCTCCATCCCTAACCCTAACCCTAACAGGTCCATGACAGTGCCTCCACTGACTCCCTGGCTCCATCCCTAACCCTAACCCTAACAGGTTCATGACAGTGCCTCCACTGACTCCCTGGCTCCATCCTTGAACAGTACAGTAGGGACTTGACAAATTAATCGTTGAAGGAAAATAAAATTTGGCCTATTGTCCCCTCTTCCTCCCCATTCACCCTACTGATATGGTAAGGACCTTTCTGGGCATGTTAAGGGCAATAGAAGAACAGTCCAGTAGGGACTTGACAAATTAATCTTTGAAGGAAAAAAAAATTTGGCCTATTGTCCCCTCTTCCTCCCCAGTCACCCTACTGATATGGTAAGGACCTTTCTGGGCATGTTAAGGGCAATAGAAACAGCTAGAAATTGGGACCTTGAAGCATATGCCAAGGCCAAGATAGGGCTCAGCTGACTGAAAAGCCCAATTTTGCCAGTACTTTGGCACTGTGCTTCCATGTGTGCTTTGTCCCAGAACTTATGTTATGTACTGCTTAGTAATACAACTTTTCCACTTAACAATTCTCTCTCTCTTTCTCTCTCTCTCTCTCTCTCTCTCTCTCTCTCTCTCTCTTTGTATCTTTAAATTACAATTTTTCTTTCTCATTTCCCAAATTATTTCTTGAGACATACATTCTACCCCATAATTCCTTTTAAGAACCAGCTTTTTAGACTTGCTTTTATTGCTACATAAAACTCTCACATGTCCCTTATCTAGGCTCATGATGAACACTTAATAAAGGCAAAAGGAATTCCCTAGACTGTCTCTTTACTTGAAGTTCGGCACAACTGTCTTCTCAGAGAGAGAACGAAATTCTGGAAAATGTGCCCAAGGTTCACACTGAAATGTGAGGAAAGGTCTAAACTATTTTTTAGTTTTTTAAAACTTATTTTCATTTTTTATATGCATGAGCATTTCCCCCGAACATAGGTGCACCCATTACACAATGCCCGCAAAGGCCAGAAGAGGGCATCGGATCCCTTAGAACTGATTGTTAGCTGCCACGTGGATGCTGAGAACCAAACCTGGGTCCTCTGGATGAGCAGCCAGTGCTCTTAACTACTGAGCCACTTCTGCAGCCCCAGTTCTCAAACTAGTCTAAGTCATGTCAGTTTTAGTATAAAACTTTCCAGACAACAAAATCCAGATGTGGAATCAGAGGTATTGGTAAGGAAGTATTTGTTCTTTTTCTCAACAAATAGACTTTTGAGCGTTTACTGCACGCAGTTCTAAGTGCTGGGGGTGTAGCAGCAAACAAAACAAGACAAAACAATCTCTGCTTCTGTGACCTTAACATCTGGGTTACGAGAGGAGTCTAAAGTCAGCATAGCACATGTCAGATTAAATGCTCAGGAAAGGAGGTTTCGTCTGAGATACCCAAACCACACCACATAAGAAATTTCGCTTCTCTCCTAAAAGGCTTTATTTGTGTAGTGAGATTGGGTAATGACTTGGTCCAGGTGTTGCCTTTAAGAGAAAGGGAGCTTGTTTTCTTTTCAAAAGTGTGGCATGCGGCTCCCTCTATGTGTCCTCTGGTAAAATGCTTTCTGAAGCAGCAACAGTCTCACTGTACCTGCTTTCTTGTTGAGAGGGAATGAAGTGTTCCTGAAGAATGACCAAACATGGCTGGACAGGAAAAGAACAAAACCCAGAATGTGTGGGTGTGGGCAGGGAGGAGTCACCAGGCCTTTAAAGGTGAGGGGCTCCAGTGTGCAGAATGAAGACCCCTGCCCTCCACTCAGAGGGGACTTGGCGGACTCACATCAAGTCACAGGATTTCGACAGATAAGAGAATGCAGCGGTAGAGGCATTCTTAGACGCTGGCACCTCTCAGTGCCAAGGGGGAGGCTGGAGCATCTCCTCGGTCCATGTCTGAGAACACGAGGCATCACTGTAGCTCACGTGAGGAGAGTCATTCCTTAGGTCCCAGATCCACCCTGGGACTATGTGAGTGCTCACTCTTTGTTCTTTTTCAAATATTTTTATTTTATGTGTATGCATGCATTGCCTGCATGTAGGTGAGTGCACCCGTGTCACACAGTGCACACGGAGGACAGAAGAGGCTCTCAGATCCCCTGGAACTGGAGTCACAGACAGTTGTTAACTGACATGTGGGTGCTGGGATTTGAACTCGGGTCTTCTGCAAGAACAGCCAGTGTTCTTAACCGCCGAGCCATCTCTCCAGCCCCTGTTCTTTTAGATCTATGACCCTGTTTGAAATATTTTCACTACTACATGGACTACTTACCTTTCACTTACTCCTTTCCTTAATACTGACCTCTCTCTGTGAGCGCTAAGTCTATGCTGTTACTGACATTCACACAATCATTTTGAGGGAAAGGAGGATGATGACCCAGACTTCTGACTCCTGTCCAAGCAAGTGTTGTTGAGACTTCTCCCCTGAGGTGTCCTGTCCTACTCTGTGAGAACGCAGCTCCATTGTACCTCGTGCCAAAGTTCTTTTTCCAGAAAATGGCTCAGTGTGACTCAAGTGTGTCTAACACAGCTACAGATGAGGCTGGACTGTGAGTGGCCATCATACCCAAGTCTCCCTTACTAATCAGCTGTGAGAAACATTTCAAAACCAGGGAGCAACAGCAGACATCTGAGCTCCTCAGGTTCCCAGAGGCAATTAGAGAAAGAGGCACAGAAGGCAGATCAGTCTTCCACCAGGACATTCTTTAAACACGCACTGAAAATAGATGTCTGAGCCACACTGTGACAGATTGTGACCGTAACACATTTTATAAGAGGAAGTGAAAAGCACTCACTTCAGGACATGCGTTCCAGCCTCGCATCAGCAGAGACGAGATGGGTTTGGGGATGGAGTAGCCAGTGGGAGGTCTGATGTGGTGGTACGCCATGTCTGCTGCTGCCGCTGCTGTGAAACAAAGTTGCAAAGAAAGGTTAGAAGAGATGAAAGTCATGAAAATTCCACGTGTGTGAGATTCCAAGGGGCCTCTAGGCTGTCGTTTCCTTTATCCTTTGAACAAAACAGGAGATAATCTCATACTCTATAATTTTTCATTCATGTCACTGTTGATTCAAAACATAGTGGGCAGTAAGAGTGTGGTAGCCTTTAATCTCAGCACTCAGGAGGCAGAGGCAGGTGGATGGATCCCTGAGATGGAGGTCAGCCTACATAGCAAGTTCCACACCACCTGGGGGTACAGGGAGACCCTATCTCAAAGAACCAAGCAACCACCACCACCAACAACAACAAACAGTGAGCAGAGGGAATTCACAAGGAGCAATGGAACATGGTGGGACCACTAGTGCATGTGTCTGAACAATGTTCTAGGATCCAAAGCCTAGAAACTGAATTGACCAAAACTGAGCAATGTTGGGCTGGTGAGAGGGCACCATGGTGCTTGCGGCCAAGCCTGATGATCTGAGATTGGTATCTAAGACTCACATGGTGGAAGGAGAGAATTGACTCCTGTAAGTGGTCCTCTGACTCCACATGTGTGCCACTGCACATGCGTGTGCTCCTGTACACACACATAAATGAACAAAGTAATAAAAAGCTTAAAACTGCATAACATCATACATCCAAGTTTAGCATGTATGTTGTGTCTAGAAAGACACAGGTACCACTGGACCTTTTGTATCTGAAGGTACTTGTATTTCTTTGGGAAATATTGAAGTATTGATATAAGAACATTGAGATTTAAACTTTTAATATTGATAAATCATTTGTTGGTAAACTCTGAGGACAATTCTAATCCATAATTTCAGCCTGATTTGCTCATGGATGGAGCTCCTGGCTCTGCCTGGAGACAGGGATTTCCGAAGTTCGTCACCACAGACTATGTTGTAGATTTATGATTACTTAGTTATTCTCTGTTTTTCAATCAGTGATTTCCTTGTTCTGCCAGAAGCTAAGTACATAATGTCTTTTACTGAATGTCCTGTGTAGGCATCACAGTAGTTACAGACATGAATTCAGGTTCTCTCTGCAATCATTCAAAGCAATATTCATGTGTGATCATGACTAAGGTGAGTTTGTAATTCATACCCATGTAAAGGTAGTTGGAGCCACCTTTCATTCCAGAACCCAAGCTCTTTCCACACACATCATAATGACAATGGGTGGTAAATAACATGGGATGTGTAACATTAATCTCTAAACCAGTTGGAGGGCAGAGCTTGAAGTCACCCTGTGTCCGGGCTTATGGCTTGTAGTGTCATATGCATCTGCCTATATCTCCATGGCCTTTGATTTATAACACTAAGAAACTACTATACCGAAAGTTACTTCCACTGAATTCTTAATCCATTTGATTCCAGTAGATCTGGTGAAGTTACATATGATGTAAGTTTTAAATTGTCCTTGCAGTTTGGATTATTACGAATTAAGATTTTTCCAATTGTAAGATGAATATGCACTCTTTGCAGAAACTTAAAAAGTTAAGAGAATTTGGAGGAATAAAATTTTATTAAGAGGAAAACCTTTCTACCCATGAAGTGAGTTAAGTGATGCCCGCCCAGTCCTCCCTCTCTGAAGTTCTTTCAAGCTCTCTTATCAAGTCCATAGAGCAAGTGTTTGTTTCTTCACTGTGTGTCTGGAAAATCAATTATAAGTGAATAATTTTTGTTAAAATATTTTGAGAATCTTTTGAATTTTCTTCAAATGATTGAGCTCATGTTGACATTCAATTATATAGTTCTTTTTCCTAGATTAAAACATTAAGCAATTAAGCATTTACCATGTTATTAAAACTATGTGTTAACATATTTTAATGACTGCATTTACTGTGATTTACTTAATCATTTCTCAGTTTTAGGTTATTTGAAATTACTCAAAGGATATCTTTCAAAACCTGAATTTCCATATTTCATAGATTAGACATTGATGGTATATTAAGGGGCAAATGACATAAGTACTTCAAATTCTTTCGAACATACCGTTAAACTGTCTTTGAACAGTTGTAGTAGTGGATATTCCCCAGAGCAGGTGTAGAAGACAGTGACTGGCACATCTGCACCTGCAGCACTTGTTGTGGGATGCCACGTTATGGTGATGCCTGAATTCAAAACAGCCTGACTCTTAGAGTCATTTTAACATCATGAGTGGGCCTGAGCTGCTGAGGACCTGTTCCTTCAGAATTCTCTTGGAATTTTATTCTCCAACAAAAGGCTCATTCATTCCTTTAGTGGAAGTATCCACCATCATGTGGGGAGGGGCAAAAGTCAGGCCCTTATGAAACAAATTTGCCCTTTCTGATCCCTACACACACACACACACACACACACACACACACACACACACACACACACACACAGAGTATTGGCGACTTTCTCTTGCTGTAATAAAATACCATGACCAAAGTAACTCAGAGACAAAAGTTTATTTGGGCTTAAAGTTCCAGAGAGCTGAGTTCATCATTCCTGTGGAGGCATGGCAGGAAGCAGCTGGAGCAGAAGGGTAACAGCAAAGAGAAACACAGCTCTGAACGTTCAAAGCTGACCCCAGTGATGTGCTCAAAGTCCTAGGGATTTCCCAATCTTCCCAAAACAGCACCACCAACTGAGCCCCCAGACACTGCATCTAAAACCACCACACAGAATCATAAACTGATATTATCGATTTCTCTTATTGTTTTCAATAAGTGCTGTTTGCATTGCTTTGATATATAAAACATACATATGCACCTTCATATATTATTTTGGGTGTGGGGCAAGGAAGGAGTGATGAGGGATTAGGGTATGTGTTCATGTCACAAGCGGAGCATGTTTCAGTGAGTTGTATACATTATAAACAGGCTAAAACAAGATTAATTTTTTGGCTGCAAGGTTAGGTAATAGTCATTTGTCCAGAGTACATTCATACCATAAAAGTCATTTCTACATGCCCCAGTGAAAGACTGTATCCATTCCAATGCAGATATACATTTGTTATTGTTGACACTGGGTTCTTACTTATCAAAAACATCTCATTCGGCACACAGTGTAGGCAGGCTGGATTCCCTCTACTGGTTGCTCTGGACTGTTTTTAATTGTTCCAAGGATAAATTAATTCACTGGGCTGACAGGTAAACAGATGCTTTCTGATCACTGCTCTGACTATACTATGCTTCTTCATGATAGTGCTGAGTCCGCACCAGCAAGTGCACAGAAATCAGAGTAGTGAGCATCTTTAACTAACGTAGGTCTCTAATGGGTGGAGAGAGGCTGTCCATACGATGATTTAAACTGATGTCAGTCCTGGGCATCTCCTTTTGAAGTCTTTTTGGGGTCTGGCATCAAGTGTGGAGAACAACTTGTTTACGTCTTGGTGTGTCTGAAAAGCCAGTTTTGATGAACGGTATTCCTTATTCAAAGCACATTCTGGAAACATTTTTTGTCCCTCCCATTTTCAGTCCTGTCCATGAGGCTCTCCTGATCACCCCCATGGGAACGTGGGCTCTACAGGGCAGGGGGTCATGGCACTGCAGGATGCTACTTTTTGATCGGTTGGTCAGTCTTGCCTGTGGCCATTCTGCTCTGACAGCTGGAAAATTTTCTGGTATTACAGATCCAGAAACAAGACTGTCAGCTCATTCATCAAATCTTTTCATTGATTGTTACAGAAAATATATTAAATGATTTATGATTTATGGAAATGTTTTCTACTTACAAAAAAGAAAAAAAAATGTCCTTTGAAGAAAATAAGCCCAAATCTAAGCAGAACCCAACTATTCATTCAGCAATTATTTTTAAGCTTTATCCTGTACAAACTACATTTTATTGAAACATAGCCAGTTATAGAATAGAGCTGCCTTCTAGACCTTTCTGAAATGACGAAAACACTCCTTTTCACTGTTCAGTGTGCAAGCAGAAGCCTTGGTCACTTAACCATGGGAACGTGGCTGAGAAATTGAATTTATAATTGGACTAGTTTCAATTATTGTAGACTTGAATTTAAGCGGCCATGTTCGGTGGCTTCTGCACCTAACAGCACTATTCTAGAAACTACTTTTTACTTGCTCTTGTTATCTAGCATAATGAGACTTGAACACAGTTTTGTAAGTCAGCCCCAAGGGTCTCTGGAATGGAGCCAATTCGTGGATTCAAACTCCTCACTGTCAATGCTTCTCAAAGTAGACAAGAGCATGGATTGGCAGTGTTGTCCTGGAACACAGCTAAGACCTACAGGACAGTCATCCAGTATGGCTGGCACCAAACCTCCTCCATATCCCTGTATCTAAAGGTGCTGAAGGGGCTGGCGGATGGCTCAGCTGATAAAAGTACTTGCTACACAAGCCTGATGACCTGAGTTCTGTGCCCAGACCCACAAGAGAAAAAGAGAACCAAGCCCCCAAACTGTGCTCCAACCTCCACACATGTGTCATGGCACAGACATGTTCACACACATGCACACCATAGTAATAAATAAAACAAACATGTAGAAAAGTTTAGAGTATTCTGTATAAGTGATAACAGGCTAAGTGAAAATCTAGTGTTATTATCCTCAATAAAATTTGGCAAGTGAAGAGACAATTAGGAAGTGAATGAATTTTATGCCTTTCATGTTTGGGGTTAAAGTCGGAAATATGGCTGGTCTTTCCTACTTTTCCTTCACAGCATCTGTTGTTCTGAGAGTTAGATCAGATCGACTCACAACCATTCCTGCACACTCCCACAGCACCCCATGCTACAGCAGCACCTACTGCCTCACACCTCAAAGCCCTGGCCTGTTCGTGGAGACCAGAAGCCCCTGGAGGTCAGGGACTATGTCTCTTCAGGAATATGTCATTTGTGCCCAGCACAGTTACTGGCAATCAATAAACATTCAACAATGTATGGACTCAATGAATGTAGAGGCTGTGACAGGTTAAAGTGTGACTTAACCGCAAAATACTATGAGTCATATTTTATTAGACTCAGGAAACATTTATTGAATGAATGAAAGGATGGATTAATATCAATGAATTTTAAATATATTATTGTGTTTTCAGAAGAGACCATAATGTCTAGCATCAAGAAATATCATAGAAGGAATATTATGTTTAGTACACTACTAAATTACAACATATACAGATGAATTATTGAGATCTTGTGGCAAATCTATTCAATGATCATTTGTTCAAACACTTTGGTGAGGGGCTTCTACAAACAAGCAGCACAGCCTATGAAGAAAATGCCCTTCACCGGGAATCAGGGCCTGAACTCCCACAAGCTGGTTTGTTCTAAGCTTCCTCGGAGATCTAAGCCAGCCAGTGTGCCTCCATGAGTAACAATTTTGTTAAGCATGAGATGCAGCCGGGAGCCGGGTAGAGCTGGGAGATGGTGATACGGGTTCTGGACTTTGGCTGAGTTCTCACTGCCCTGTGACATTGAGCACGTGCCTATCCTAAGGGAACCCAATCTCAGGTTGATGTTGGATCTCACTGGCACATTTGAAGCATGCAGTTGGCTCCCAGTAAGTGTTGCTGTGTCCCTGTTGTTTTCAACAACACAGTCCACAAATCTAAGAGTTGTAATGATCCCTTTACATTATGAATATGTATATATACATATGAATCTGGAAGACCAGATGTTAGGACAGCATTATGTATATATACATATGAATCTGGAAGACCAGATGTTAGGACAGCATTCTATATTTTCTGCTTAGTTTAGACCACCAGAAATCTTAGATACTTTTAAGGTTCTCTTTATTATGAATATGAAGTAAAATTTTCAGGTGAGTTACTGCAAATTTCAAGGCTACATACTATCCTATTTGCCATCAGTTTGGACACATGATGCAGTGTGGTCCTGTGGAGAGAAGGGCAGTATAGACTTCCACAATAAATCCAATTATCTAGTCACTGTTTATACATCAATAGGTACTGGATCTGAATTCTTAAAGTCTCTTACTGTCTTCTATTTGTAAAAATAAACACAACCATTCCTATTATGAAGAGAGAAAAGAGTGGTTGGAGCAGTGGCTTACTGGAAAGGAGTGCTTGCTGGGAAAGAAAGAGGCTATGAGTTCAAATCCCCAGCACCCTTGTAAAAGCATGCATGTAACCCCAGTGTTGGGGGGCAGAGAGATAGATCCCAGAAGCTTGTTTGTCAGCCAGTCCAGCCAAATCAGTGAGCCTCAGTTTCAGTGAGAGACCCTGTCTCAGAAACTAAGGTGGAGAGGAGGGTAGGAAGAGACCTGATGTCTTCCTCTGGCCTCTGCACATGGGACATAAGCCACACTCACCCATATACAGAGAGTGGGGGGAGAGGAGAGACAGAGACAGAAAGAGATAGAGACAGAGAGAGACGGTAAAATTATTTTGTAGATTTTGACACAGACAAAATTCATAGAATTTTTTCAGTTTTGAGCATGTACACGTGTTCTTCAAAGCACAGCTGACTGCACACCGTTTTAATGAACCAAGCTATGGTCAAAGAAACTGTGTTCCACCATCCCAGTGAGAGCACACTCTTTGTTGAAGGACACTTTTCTGTTTCATATCCCCAGAATGTGCAGCAATCCTGGAGGTCTACGGGGTATGCTTTAATTTTTAAAACCACATCCTACCCTCGTTAAATACTGTCGGAGAATAGATCAATCCGCAGCCTAGTCTGTTCTCAGTGCAATCACTGTCAGCTTAATGAAGCATCCAGATGCTAGTATCTACTGTAGCCTTGGAAAGATCACCATCTACCTGACCAGCACGGTCTTCCTGTGACGTGTAGTGACAGGCTGCTGCTTCTATTTTCAGTGGTATAAAGCAATAAGGTTTGGCACAGTGAACATGGGACATAATGCATTTCCTGACACTTTTCCACACCATCAGTGTGATTATCCACTCTGAGATCATTATATTCAGAATGCAGTGAGATCCTGAGCATATAGGGGGAAGAACACAGCTAAGTACTACTTAAGGGGGAGTGTTACACACACAAAGACCGTGGCATAAGCATGTCTCTAAAAGCACCATAATCTCTATTTTCAAAGGCTGAGTTTTAAAAGGCATGCAAGCTGTGCTTGCTTCTGGACTTTCTAGTTCACGACTTGGAATTACACTTTCAATACCTGGCTATAATAATTTGGCAGATGCTCTTAATTTACTGACACCCCCCAGACTTAGTACAAGCTTGGCGTCAAGGAATTCAGAGCAGAGTTGAATCTCCTTGTGAACCAGCTGGCATCATTCAGGGAAAAAAAGAAAAATGAGACTCAACTCTTTGGCTTGAACCAGATGTGAGAGTGGTCCACGTAACTGTGTAGCTGGGGACTGGAGACAGGGTTGGGTAAAGTACACATCCGTGCATTAATTTATGTCTGCTTCCTTCTCGTGTTTCTTGTCATATATCAGAGGAGACAAGCCCAGGAGCGGAATCAAATCTGGGAAGCAGGTGTTGAGCTCTTTCCCTGAAATGCATCCAGAGCTCTGGCTTGCCAGGGTGTAGACGTTTCCTTCTCATCTGCGTGGTTCCCTCTCCACTTGGCTTGACACCTTGGCTCTTTCACTTTCTAATATTATCACTCCTCCTGCAGATCTCTTCCCTTTCCTGTACCGACAGGCACCTCTTCCCCTTTGCATTCCTGCTTCAATCCCCTGGGAAGTTTCCACACTCACCTTCCAAACCAACCTCTCTGCACTCTTCCGAAGCCACCACTTCAGTTAAAGTCCTAGTCATTTCTAAAGGAAGAGCTGGTCTCCTCACCTCTTGAACTCTAATCCAATCTTTGCTTAGTAAAAATAAAGAACATGCTGATATAGTACAAAACTGTGTTGGTTCCTTCTTAAAATCCTGCTGTGATTTCCATGTTGACATGCACAGGACCTATGGAAGTACCAACTCGGCTGAAGGATGACAGGTAGATCTCAAGAAGTTATTTCTGGGCCTGTCAGGGTAATTCTAGAAAATACCGGAGCATGTAAATGTGGCAAAGATCTGCTCTCAGTTCAGGAAAATGTCATTCAGTCCACCGAGGCCCCAATGGAATGAAGGGCAGGAGAGGGCACGTGGATTTGCCCCTTCCGGAACAGGCCCACCTGTGTTTGCCTG
This sequence comes from Nannospalax galili, assembly GCF_000622305.1. Lineage (NCBI taxonomy): Eukaryota > Metazoa > Chordata > Mammalia > Rodentia > Spalacidae > Nannospalax > Nannospalax galili. Next base: position 758,420 of record NW_008355795.1, read on the forward strand.
CCCTTGGCCATCAGGTTCCTGGATGCTTACCCTGGCACTTACACAGCAGCCCTGGTACATCTCAGGGCTTTGACTCAGACTGAGTTACACATTGGCTTCCCTGCTTTTCTGATTTGCAGATGGCAGATAGTGGGACTTTGAAGAATTCAAAATCATGTGAATAAGGTCCCATAATAACATAATAAATTCTTTCCTCTCAAATCTTTCTCTCGTCTGTCTATCTATCTATCTATCTATCTATCTATCTATCGATCTATCTATCTCTATCATCTATCTATCTATCTTTTATCTATCTATCTATCTTCTATTTGTCATCTGTCATCTGTCTGTCATCTATCTACCTACC
>NW_008355795.1:759276-759486 GCF_000622305.1 Nannospalax galili
TCTGTCTATCTATCTATCTATCTCTCTATCTATGTATATATCATCATCTAGCTATATATCTATCTATCTTCTATCATCTATCTATCAATCTATCTATCATCTATCTATCTTCTATCATCTATCATCTATCTATCTATCATCTATCTATCATCATCTCTCTCATCTATCTATCTAACCTAATCTATCTATCTATCTATCTATCTATCTATC
>NW_008355795.1:760914-780895 GCF_000622305.1 Nannospalax galili
ATCTATCTATCTATCATCTATCTATCTATCATCTGTCTATCTATCTATCTATCTATCTATCCATCCATCCAAACATCTATCTATCTATCTATCAATCATCTATCTATCTAACTATCATCTATCATCTGTCTCTCTATTTGTATCTATCTATCTATCTTCTATCTATCTATCTATCTATCTATCCATCCATCCAAACATCTATCTATCTATCTATCTATCATCTATCTATCTAACTATCATCTATCATCTGTCTATCTATTTGTATCTATCTATCTATCTATCTATCTATCTATCTATCTATCTATCTTCTAATCTATCTACCTATCTATCATTTATCTAATCTATCACTATCTCCTGTTCATTCTGTTTCTATGGAGACCATGGCTTACACAAGGGCCTTTAGCATCTGGTTCCAGTTTTGTACTGACACAGGAATCATGTCCCTGATGATCATGTGTCCTCTGATGCCTACGTAATGACAGCTCTGTCGGTGTCTGCACCTTATTGATGCTGCTTTCTTCCAGAACCCCTGCCACTGTTTCCACTGTTTCCTTTTTAAAGAGAAGTATTTTTTAAATGCCATTTATTATTTTTATTTTATGTGTATGAGTGTATTGCCTGCATATGTGTAAGCACACCCATGTCATGCAATGCCTGTGGAGGTCAGAGGGGGGTGTTGGGCCCCCTGGCACTAAGTTATGGATAGTTGTTAGCTGCTATGTGGGTACTGGGAACTGAACCCAGGTCCTCTGAAAGAGCAGCCAGGCTGTTAATCCCTGAACCTTCTCCTCATCCCCAGAAGCAATTTTTTAAAAATGTTTCATTTCTCTTGTCTTACTGCTCTAGCAAGAGTTTCAAGCACTGTATTTAAAAGAAAACCCCAAGACTATCACATCTCTAGACAAATGCAATTTCTTCCTATGTACAAAATATGGATCCTTAAATTTACAGAAAAGTATTCCAGTCACCACTCATCAAAGAATCTACTTTTGCAACAGATGGAGATTATTACAGAGTTCCACAACTGGTCATACACAGGCTTTACACCTAAGGCTCACGGAATATAGTGGAACAAGGGGTAGAGAGGATACTATTGCATCTCTCAACTCTCACTAATGGAGCTCCCTCATGCAACAGAGGACCATGAGTGTATTGCCTGCATGTATGTGAGTGCACCTGTGTTGTGCAATATCCTTGGTGGTCAGAAGGGGGCCTTGGCTTCCCTGGAACTAGAGTTACAGATGGTTGTTAGCTGCCATTTGGGTTCTGGGAATCGAACCCAGGTCCTCTGCAAGAGCTGTCCCCGAAGAAGTAACTTGTACAGACCAGCTCGGAAGGGGCATGCTCTAAGAAGCTTCCCTACCATCAGTCTGGCGAGGAGGCCCCTTCAGGGAGCATCCTGGAGCCTTTGGGTGTTGAGAACATGATTTCAATCTGAACTGTCCCTCACTGGCTATGCTTTGAATTCTTGTTCCTCGGCTGGTGGCTCCATCTGGGGAGACTGAAGAACCCTTGGGAGATGGAGTGCAGCTGTTGGAAGCAGGCCACTAAGGGAGGCTTTCAACAGCACAGCCTGGTCCCTCACTCTGGTCTTGCTCTCCGTTTCCTGATCTGGGACCAGTAAGCAGCTGCCACCATGTACTGAGTCACTGTCCAAGTGCTGTCTCCTCTGCCACGACCACCTTTTACCCAACACACTTGTCTATGCCTTTCCTGCTACCATGGCCTGAAATCCTCTGGAACCAGCAGCTAAAAATAGATCTCTCCTCGCTTAAACTTTCTGTGGGGCATCCCTCTTTCCACAGTGACGCAGAAGGTGCTTACACCCTGAGCTGCCCTCTTTCTGGGCTCCTTCTCCTACTGTGCTTCTGTCAGGTGCTTCACAGTGAGCAGTCTGAATGGAGGGAAAGAACCGTTCGTTATCCTGTTTCCTTACTCCAGCACTGCTCCTCGCCCACAGAAAGCACCTGAAAGTAATGACGGTGGCTCACATTCAGAGAGCGTGTTCTGTTGTCACCACTGTCCCAACCCTTGGGACACATGGCGTCCTAAGGATTTATTACTTTAAAGAAAGCAGTACAGTTAGGTACCTGCCCAAGGTCACCAGACCTACACTCATGATTCCCTCACTCCTGCCTCAAAAGCTCAGACACACTTTCTTTTAGGAAATTAAATTGATGCCAACCTTTAATCTTTAGATACCCAAAGAAATAAATAACTGAAATTAGCCGGCTGGACCACAAGAACATCTCTCTTCCCACTCAGTAGAACCAGGTGGCAGCTGGGAGATGGCCACCACCTGGAGTCTGAGCAGGCACCTTCCCAATCTTCACACCCCTGGTCCCTAGTGAGCGTGATCACACGTCCCCTGAATGCTCATGGGTTGGAGATGGTGGATTTTCAGTCCTTGCTAAACCTGAGATTGAAAGGTTAATTTGAACACATGTTATTGAAAGAGACTTGGAGTTTATCTCTATCACCTGTGGAGGAGTCAATGGTCATATCAGAGGTCTGTTTTCTGTTTCTCCCAGAGTAGCATGCTGCAGAATCAGGGAGGATGAGTCCTGTGTAATTGATAATACTGTCCCCTGCTGCAGTCAGGGATTTGTTACTTAATGTAAGTGGCTGATACACGGCTATATTGAACCTGACGTGTCACATAATTTATTGCCGAGCACATGCGAGAGTGTCTAACTGCCTCCAACATGTTAGCAGTCCTGTTGATGCATGGCCACTGTCCAACTGTTAAAAATTCAGTATCTACTATAAACAAATTCTCTTTCCAATAAAGTACTATAAATTTTAATATTGGGAACACTGAAATTAAGTTATATTCTTAGGCAAGACTTCTAACTTTTATATTAAATAATGTCCTCCTCTCCATAAAAAGAGTAAATAGTTGGGGGTTGGAGCGATGGCTCTGTGGTTAAAAGCACTGACTGCTCTTGCAGAAGACTTGGGGATATAATTCCCAGCAGACACATAGTGGCTAACAACTGTCCTAATTGCAGTTCCAGGGGATTTGATGCCCTCTTCTGACCTCCTTGGGTATTACATGACACAGGTGTACTTACATACATGCAGACAATACACTCATGCATAATTTTTTTTAAAGAGTAAATATTTCTAGGGGAAGAGTCTGTAAGCAAAGTTACCTTTAGTTAATCATTTTACAATATGCAAAGTTTAATGCATTATGGAAAATTATCAGACTATATCCACACCTTAAGAGTAAAAATAAATTTGTTTATTTGGGCCAACTATATGGTCTTGAACACCTAAAAGGAAAGTATAACCAAAGATTAAAGAGATCAGTATATTTCCTTAAGAGTTCAGGGGATTAGACTCCTCAGACATTAGGCTTAAGTCCATATAAAATGTTATTTAGGCAATTATTTCTCATTGATGATTTGTTTCTAAGCAGAAAGTGCTGCTCGGATGTAAGACTTCAAATCTTGGTCTGCAATACTGTGGTGCCCACCTGTAGCTAAGTGAGACAACCAGCCATTGTTCTAACATGATGGATAAATTTGTTTTCTCCCCCTATCTAGAAGCCTTTGAGAGGGAACTGACACTGATTCTAACCACTCCAACAGCTATCAAAATACCTGAAAGCAAATCCTGAATCCATCACTCTAGAGTCCAGCCTTGGCAGACAAAAGAAAAATGAGGAGGAACCCAATAGAGGCATGCTTTTGGAAGCTCTCGTCAAGAAATTCCCAAGGACTCTGATATGAACATTTGAAATTTGCTCTGTTCTGACTTTTTTCTAGTTCTCTGTCTAGAACTTATAATGCTAATTACTCTTGCCTTTACTTCTCCTTCACATCCCCTATTCACCAGTCAAGGACTTTCTTTTCTCCCTACAGTTAAGCATTATGCAATTTGGGAGTCTTTTAGATAGACCCACTGAAGGGGTACTCCAGTTGCCTCATCCTGTGTCTCTGTTCAGCATGACGAAGCCAGAGTGGTCAGCATCCCTATTCCCTATTAGCAATTTGGGTAACCCCTTCAGAGGACGGTGTGATAAGAATAGGAGGTGGGAATTAGCTAGGCAGTGAGGGTAAAAAGACCCCAAAGAAAAGTAGCCAGTTCCTTGACTAAAAGTCAAAATGTCCTTGGGCCTTTTAGCAACATATGCTGTTCCAAAGGCCAAAAATGTCAAAAGTATTTGGGAGCTTTTATCTAATCCCTAAAAGATTTTAGGGTTTTGTCTTCAGAGGGGATTAGAGTAGCCAAAATCCCCATAAAGGAAGGAAGGAAGGAAGGAAGGAAGGAAGGAAGTTAAAGAAAGAAGAAAGAAAGAGTACATGAAGATGTAAGAAAAAAATTGATGGGATAGGTGTGGGAGGAGTTGGAGGGGAGGGTGTGGGCATGGATTTGATCAAAACACCTTATATGCATGTATGAAATTCTCAATAAAGTTTTTTAAAGTTAAAAAAATCCCAAAATGTACCTTAAATTCATTGGAATGGATGTGAATATATTTATCATTTATAGGACACTAAGTTGTTGTTCAAAAATTACATTATCATAGGCTTCCAAAGAACTATTGGGCAATAAAGTAACAAACAATGAAAGCATGAAGAAATAAAAGCTGCAGAGTTAAATCTAGAAATTATTCACGGTCTCTATGATAAATATCACAAATTCATTGACAGAAGGGCTAGAGAGACGGCTCAGTGGTATAGATGGCTTGCTGGTCCTGCAGAAGACCCAAGTTCAGTTCCCAGCACCCACATGTAGTGACTCACAACTGCCTATAACTTTAGCTCTATGGGGATCTGGTGCTTTTGGCCTACGTGGCCACCAGCACTCATGTGCACACATACCCCAAACACATATTAAAATACACTAAAGCCGGGTGTGGTGGTGCACGCCTTTAATCCCAGCATTCGAGAGGCAGAGGCAGGCGGATCTCTGTACAGGGAGACCCTGTCTCAAAAAGACCAAAAAAAGAAAAAAGAAAAAAAAAAGAAACACTAAAAGCAGCTGGAGAGACGGCTCAGGGGTTAAGAACACTGGCTGCTCTTCCCGAGGACCTGGGTTAGGTTCCCAAAACCCATGTGGTCGCTAGCAACTGTCCATAACTCCAGTCCCAGGGTTTCAACACCCTCTTTTGACCTCTGTTGACATGACATGCATGGATACACTTATATGCAGGCAAAACACTCATATACATAAAATAAAAATAAGCAATAAAATATTTTAAAAATTCATTGATAGAAATTAAAGTAGATCGAAGCAAATAAAAAAAAGACCATGTTTGTTGAGAATTTTGTGATGAAGACATTAATTCTGGCCAAAATGGAGTGCATTAAATCTATAGATTTATATTATCAAATATTTGACGATTTATAGATTTAAATAACAAAAGTGATTTTATCAAGGAAGGACAGAGTTGGAGGTGTCAGGGTTAAGGACTGAGTCAGTTGCAGCTATGAAGGTGGCGTGCAGTTAAAGCAGGTATAGACACATAGATAATGAAGCATCAAATACACATGCATATTTTTCACTGACTCCTGACAAAGGCACTAAAATGATCTATTGGAAAATCATAGTGTTTTTTCATAAATCATTCTGAAACAATGGAACATTGATGTTCAGAAAACCAAATACACAAAAGAATAACAAATTCATCCCATACTGTAGATGGTGAAAGGATGCAAAACGGACCTTAATAACTATAAAGTCTAAGCCTATAAGATGGTCCTATAAAATGTTATAGAAAAAGAGGACATCTCTGTGGATATTTTGGATAAGACATTAAAATGATTTAAAGTTTGATAAGATGAACTTTAATAAAATAAAAATTTGGCTTTTGCAAAGCATTTCTGAGCATATGAAAAGGCAGATCACAGATGATAGGAAATCTAATTGCAAACAGCATATTAGATTCCACCTCGAACATAAGAACTCTTGTAACTAAATAATAAGACAAGATGAGCAAGCACCTCACCAAAGAAAGATATTGATGCCAAATATGAACATCAATAGGTTATCAAAATCAGTTATTAGAGTCATGCTAAATAACAACAAAATAATGTGTTCATACCCAACTTGAATGGTTAATGTACTTATTTACTTAAGTAGAAATCCTTATATACTATCAATGAGACTCCATAATGTTATGGATAACTTGGGAAACTTTTATCATAATGTATAATAGTTGATCTCTTAAGAAGTTATTCAAGAGAGATGAAGGAAAGTGTACACACCCCCGAATAGCTTTTCTCATCCTCATGGTCCCTCACCAGGGCTAACTCAAAATGGTCACAAAGCTTGTCTGTGCATAATCAAAGTTAAGCATATTTAATGTGGGCTATTACACAGAAGTGGAGGCGATTGAGTTATCGACAAGTGGGAAACACGATTCTATTCATTCGTCATCCTGGAAGAAGCAAACCTCTACACAGATATCAGATCAGTGATCACAGGTGTTAGAGCTGGGGAGAGCGTACTAGCTTCAGGGAGGTATTGGGAACATTCTGGAGTGATGGACATATTCTGCACCTTGGTGGAAGTTGTAGTTAACAACTACATGTGTTTACTAATAGTCATGGGACTGATATTCTAAAAAGGCGATTTTTCTGTTATACTTCAATAAAGATTAAAAATACTATTGCAATAATTTAAATGAAGTCTTATGGCTTGACCTGGGAAGGTTATGGGTGATAAATGGTGAATAATTCTAAGATCATTTGGAAATAAAAAATCAACTCGACCAGATGAAAGGACCAACACTAGGGGGAAGACAAAGGAAAATGGATCTCTGTCTTGTAAAAATGCAGCACAGAGCACCTGGAATTTGAACCACATTGTTTTATACCCAGCTGTCTTAATGGAATACAAATTTTAGGAGATCAGAAGACATACCTGATCCAGGCGATCAGAACCATACCTGGCAAACAGTGTGGGTGGTCAATTTCATAAGAAAACCTTGATTTTTTTTTTTTTTTGCCATATCAAGTTACATCATGCACATAGAACATGCACGAAATCCAGGAATCCTGCAAAGCTCTGGGACACTGGGGGAAACTCCTGAGTGTGAAATGACAGTGTTCTCTCACAGCATGGTGGTGTTGCTTAAGCTTTCTAACGTGTTTGCACTTAATCCCTGTGGTCTAGGATTACAGGGTGACCCTCACAGGAATAAGTGTCATATCAGAGTTCATCCACAACTGCACTTCAAGCACACTTAGCTCTGGGAACACAAAGTCCTTAAGGGGTTTCAGGTCCAGTGTGAGGAGACAGGAGTATCATAGATAATGAAAGAGATGCAAATTCGATTTTCCTTAGGGCTGGAGTACTTGCTGCACATTCAGGAGCACTGGAATTCAGATCTCAGTGTCCATGTGATGAGCCCATTGGCCCTGGAAACCCTGTAGCCACAGCTCCTGGGGTGGAGACAGGAGGATCACTGGCCTTACTGACTGAAGTCTACTGGAGATAAAGGCCCAGGTTCAGGGAGAGACCCTGCCTCAGGTGGGGGGCAACCAATGTCCTCTTCTGGCCTCTTGTATGCACACTGATGACTGTACCCTCCCCCCATACTCACACATGCACAGACACAGAGATAATGCTAACTTTGAACCTGTTATGTGCACATTTTGCTGGTGACTATATCCCTCACCTCATGATCTACATGTGTTCAGAGTATAAATTGTAGCATCAGGTATAATCAGACCCACTCACAAACTTGAATTTCGATATATACCTACAGAAAATTATCAGGAGATGCGTTTTTCAGCCTTACTGGGTTATTTCTGTGTTGATGCTTGCTCAACTTCTAAAATCTAAGCTCAAAGAGTAGCAGAGGACTGCAAGGCTGTCCATCCCTCTCCACACAGCCATAGTTACTTGCTTGTTTGATTAGAAACCAATAAATCGAAGCCTTAAACTTGCATAAAGCATTCCTACATCTCTGTGCGCCTGTGTCTGAATTCACAGAATAAAGCCATAAAGTTTTCTGTATGGGGTGCATGCCTTAAAACAACGCAAGATCTCTGGCCACCCCGCCGGGAAATAACTATCGTTTGGGGAAAATGTTGCCTCAGTTTCTGGGAACTCGCGCTGACCTTGGCCTCGGGGTCCCTGAGGTGCATCTGAAGCGGTGAGCTCTTACCTGGCTTGAGATGGGCGAATGGAATTTCTCCCGTGAGAAGTTCCCACAGACACAGGGCGTAACTGAAGACGTCGGCTTTGATGGTGTAGCGCGTGCACTGCGTGAACACCTCGGGGGCCATCCAGCGGAGGTTCTGCAGGAAAGAGAGGACCCCCACAGTCACCCAGGGCTCAGCCCACCCTGCAGGGCGGGGTCCTGAGCAGCACGGGGCAAGGTTCTAGGTCCTGATGACTGTGACTCTGCCCACGAGTGCAATAAACATTGTGTGTCTTCTGTGATCCCTCTGTTTCTCAAGAACTCTTTAAAAGCCACCGAGAGATCATAAAATTCACAATCGTCCCCAAATACCACCAGTAATCACGACCAATCAGCCGCCTCATGCAGTCCTATCACGATGGCAACCTGCTTCACAATCTTGCCCCTAGACATCTGGGAAGCCTTGGAACAGCCAGCTAGAGCTTTGGAATAGACAGCCATGCATTTACCCATGAGCACTGTGGTGGCCCTGGGCTGAGACACACTGGGGGAGCCTTCCTGTGTTTCCGTCTCCAGGTTCTAATTTAGTAAGTGGTTAAATTTAGGCCCCTATGTTGTCAGGGAGACGCACCCCCACACTCCTGTGTTCTCATGAGGAAGCACCCCACATTCCTGTGTTCTAGGGATTAGCACCTACAGCTTGAGTTCTTTTAGGGAAGTGTCCCCATGCCCCTGGGAAGTTGATTCTCCAGGCAGGATTGAAACGCTCCTTTTTCCTGTGTTTGCCCAGAGGTGCTCTCTCTGAATTCAGTTTCCAATCTAGAAAGGCAGGCAAAAGGCAGGCAAAAGGCAGGCAGGCAGGCAGGCAAGCAAACAAACAAACAAAACAAACAAAACAAAAAAAAAACCAAAAAAAACTTTCCAACTCCCCAGCCCCATCTCTTTGAGGGCATTAGCTATGGTCTTTTTATTTGTAATTTCATGTATTTCTGTTTAAAGAAGTTTAAAGAAGTTGTATTTTTTATCAAATACATAAATTTGGCTCATTCATAGTTTAGGGTCCAGAATGTTAGATTCTGACCCATGAGAAGGTAGTTTGGGTTCATACCACTGGCTGCTCCCCGGTAAGTCCATCATCCCTGGACCTTGGATTCCTAGAGAACCAAGCAGGGACTCTAGCTCTAAAGTCTCCAGACTCTACATCCTGTCAGACAACTGGCCCTAGCAATACTCCTTTAGTATTCTTACTGAATCCCCGTGTGTGGTGTTGGTACTGCTAATTCTTCTGAAAGTTCTGCCTTACTTTGAAATCATGTAGAATTAGCTCTCCAAAAGATATGACTTTATTCTGGGTATTTTGCCCACATATTGTTCCCCTACCTGTGTTTCCACAGTCCAAAAAGCCTCCATTTGTAGAGACTGTGCATATGTCAGTGAACACCTGGGAGAAGTCAGGTACAACAGGGTTTGGATGGGGGTGGGGGAAGGGGGCACAAATAATTAGGGAACTTAAATAAGGCCACACAAGTAGGAAGACATAAAATAGGCTCTAGAGTAAATACAGAGGGGTGCTGTGCTTAAAGGTTATGCTGTGAGGGCAAAATAATTAATACTACCTGCTGTCAGTGACTAGGTTGAATTCTGCTCAGAACGTGCTTTTACTCAGAGAGCAACTGGCCGTTTGAGGATCTCTTGGCCAAACACTGGAGCAATATAGCTGTCCAAGATCAAGCCGAGGCCCATGCAATTGCAGTTTTTAGGGGTTGGATTCAAGCAATACTTTTTTTTTTTCTTTTAAAGTGTCTAAGGTGACTTTAATTAGCGCGGGTAGGACTAGGATCCTTTGATAAAGCTTCCTGTGGACCCCAGGTCCTAGATGAGGTTTGTACGTCCCTCAAAAGGAGGACGCAGCCCCCCCTCCTTGACTTCATACCCCACGTTCCTTCTTCTTCATCCTCTTCCCTAGCTTTGGGCATACCAAGAGCTCTGCTGGGTCAGAGCCACTGAGCCCACTGTTCTCCCCCCTCCCATGCTCTCTGCTCATGAGGATGACCTTTGGCCAGGCCTGAAAAGCTTACATTTCACTCTCTCCCTGTCTCAATATACGCCGCCCCCCCTCCGCCGGCTCATTCAGCACGTTTTCCTAATAACACACTCATTAGCACTGTTTGTCCACTGTCTTTCTTTCCAGTGGAATATTAGCTCTATAGGAACAAGAATTCCCCCCTCCCTCTCTCTCTCTGCATCCCTGTGTGGGTAGATGCATGTGCGAGCCAGATGTTGATGTCAGTGTGTCTCATTCAGTTGTATCTGTACCTTATTTCTTGAAACAAGGTCTCTCACTGAATCTGTAACTCAGCACTTTGCCTAAGCTGGCTGGCCAGTGAACCTCCAGGAGCCTCCTGCCTCTGCCTCTGCCTCCCCAGCTCTGGGGTCACAGATGCATGTCTAGGTTTTTACACGGGTGCTGGGATCTGAGCTCGGGTCCTCAAACTTGTGCAGCAAGCGCTCTACACACAGAGACACTATAATAACCTTATTTGGATCATTGCACTATCCTCAGATCTTAGACTCTGTGGCACTGAGGTGTTCTGTACATGTTTGCCAAATGAATGAGCTAAATCTAACTGGCTGTATGTTCGAATATGGATTGAGTCTGTGACTCAAGGACTCATTCCTTACTGTGTTGATGCAGGGAACTGGGGGAGCCTTTAGAAGCAGGGTTTGATGTAGGGTAATTATGCTGCTACCTAATTAGAAAGGATACTTTTCATCTTCCTAGGACCCATCCCAACTAGTTTGCATGAGAAGAGAGGGGTTGTTACCTCAAAACAAGTCTGGCCCTCCCCAGTGTCTGGTTTCCTGTCTGACCATGTGAACTCACTACACATCTGCTCCCGCTGTGCTGATATTTCCAGTGTGGTGCAGACAGGAGGGTCCTCATTAAAGCTGGAGTGTGCTGTCTGTGTTTCAGTGTCCAAAACTGTGAGCGGGACAACCTTTCTTTCTCTATGGAATTCCCAGTCTCGTGTTATTCTACAGCAATGGAAGTGAAATATTACACCATAGAAACCAGAGAACATCACCAACACCTCCAGCACAACATGACTCAGATGTGATTCCAGAGCCCCTCATATATGCCAACAGGCCAAGCTATTTGAAGTCTTCCCAGACATCTTGGCTTCTTAGCTGCCCCTTGCTCTGGCCTATGCTGTTCTCTCTGCCTACATATCCTTCCAGCCTCTCTGTGGCTTATTCACCAACCTGTTCATCCCACCGAGCTTCCTTGGTGCTCTGTGAAACCCATTCCCCCAAACTTCATGCACCTTTAACTCTTATTTCTATATCGTCCCCATTCCCAAATGAGCTCCTGGAGATCAAGAAGTAAACCCATTCACATTGTGCCTTTCTGTCCCCCTGAGCCACTGACATGTGGTATGCCCTCAACAAGTGTTTGTTGAATGACTCAGAAGAACAGAGGGAAAAGGTGGCAGGTGCTTAACAAGAAAAATACAGCCAGAACCTCACAGGGTGCAGCGTGGGTGATGAGGGCTTCTAGGGCAGGGCTCACAGTGGGACTGTCCCAGGCTGTGAAAGAGGCCAGTGTGTCAGGGAACAGACAAGTGGTGCTGACACACTTGAAGCATCCTGTTGTAGAAAGAGTAGGCCACCGGGGGGCCGGGGCCAGAACAGAATAGGCCCAGTTAGGGGGAAAAAACTGAATTATATTTTGTTGGCAAGGGAACATTGGTAGAGTGTGACTTGTCGAACAGCAACAAGCGAGGCTATGCAGACGGAAAGGGGAGGAGCTGGAGTGAGGCGCTATCACAGTGGGCCAGAAGGGAATCAGAGGTGGGAGAGAATGGACACTGGAGAACAAAACCACAGAAGAAGGTGGTTTACAGCAGCAGTGGAAAGGCAGTGTGGGGAAGGAAGGTGTGCAGAGTTGGGGGGTCACAGAGCACTGAGAGCCCCGAGGGAGAAGCATGCCTATTTGGGAGCTAGGCTGGGGTGGAGACGCTAGGAGGTGCTTGGAGAACATTTATCCTTGCCCACATGTCATAATTTACATTTTGCTTAAGTGCTAATGCTTGACTGTATCAGCTGATAATAAGGGCAGGGCTGTAAGTAGCCAGCAGTCCCTGATGACCCACTGACAGTAGTCTTAGGGCTTCTAAACATTAGCTTACCACAGAGTATGCCCATCCAGACAGGCAGGCAAGTCTGTGATCTGCACCCACCACATGTTTCCCAGGAGCACTGGAGACACCTCCCAGTTACTTTTTCTGTAACATTTCTAAGTGGAAACACTCTGTAATCGTTAATTTGGGGTTTACTGAAAATATAACTTATCCCACCACTCAGACAATGCCATCTCCCTGGATAAGCCTGCTTGATTTCCTTCTCCTCGCACTGAGTGTAGATATTTTGTTTCTTAATTATAGGGCAGAAGGGAAAGCAGACCCCAGGCTGTTTGGTCATGTTGTCTTCATCCAGAGACTGCAGAAATCGTGATTCTGCAAGGAAGAGAGAACACGTTCATGTCAAAGAAAGTGTGTCAACACCAATGTCAAAGGTCACAGCAAAAATTCTGGAAACTCAGGGAAACTATCCTGTTCAAATACCCACGTCCTCTGTTGGCTGAAGGCATCAAAGGGGAAAAGACAAAAGCAAATGGTACATTTTCAAAATGCAAGGTCAGACTGAAATTTGAATGAAATATAGACATTGATGAAGGTGTGAAATCCAGATTACTGTAGACTATCGGGCAGTAGGGATGAAAAAATGATGACATTTGGGGGGCTGTTTCTGGAACTCTTACCTCCAAAATCTGCCACCACAGCATGGCCATCCTCGTAGAGAAGAATATTGTGACTGTGGGGAAAGCAGACCTTAGGTCAGCCTCAGCCTATCCCATCCAGCTGTGCCCTTGGGAAGAGGACAAAGTGGTCACCTGCTCACTGCAAGGGGCAGTGTGCTCCTCAGGCTGGCCAGAATGCCCTTGGTTTGGCTGATTCAGACAGGCATTTACAAAATGTGTTCTTGCTCTAGATTATGCTCAAAGTATAAAAAATTCCTTCTTTAATAAAAGTACTAAACTTGACAAGACTCCTTAGTTCCAGTCTAGTTCCTCAGCTCACTGCGTCCTGTTTACAAAGTCCTATAGACAGCCGGGTGTGGTGGCACACGCCTTTAATCCCAGCACTCAGGAGGGAGAGGCTGGCGGATCTCTGTGAGTTCGAAACTAGCCTGGTCTACATAGTGAGTTCCAGGACAGCTGGGGCTACAGGGAGACCCTGTCTCAAAAAAAGACCAAAAAATGAAAAGCAAAAACCAAAGTCCTATAAACAAGCCATAGGAGGCTTTGAGAGCTGCAGGACCTGGAGCTAAGAACCTGCTGGCTGGACCTCAGGCACAAGGGGCTTTTAAGGCAGGACCAGCCTTGAATACAAGTTTGGGGCTGGCAGGAAGTCTCAGGTGGTAAAGGTGCTTGCTGTCAAAGCTGACAGCCTGATTCCTAGGACCCACATGGTAAGAACTGACCTGAAAAGCTGTCCTCGGACAGCCACATGTACTCTATGACCTGTGCATGTGAGCACATGCACACATACACACATACATGGACTAAAAATAAATAAATGTAAAAATAATTCTTTTCTAAGTAAGGAAGAGTCTATATGGAAAATTTTCTGGACAGACGTTCTAGGTACCATTTCCAGATGACAGAGTATGTCCAAGGGCTATGAAATGACATTTTAAAGTTTTGAGGATGCAACATGGAAATCGCTCTTCCAACCCAGAATTTTAAAAGATTATGAAGAGCATCAGTAGATTCTAAGTGTCTTTACTGCATGAGGAGGCTGGACAGGTAACTAGCCTGGCTGTCATAATGACTCCTATATGTATAAACATGGATATCTACAAAGAATGTATGTAACAGCATCTCAGGGTACACCATAAATATGTACAATTTGGGTTTTTGTCAACTGTGTCTCCATAGAACTGGGGAAGGTGAACTATTTATGGAATAAAACAAATCTCAGACAGCCTAGGAGAGGCTGTTCCTACCACACAGTGGCCTGCATTATGGGATGCCTTATGGACAGGCCCGGAGTGCCACAGCGTGTCCATGAGCACGTCTGACTGTTGTTGTTGCTTCTTTCCTATCTGGCTTACAAATGATGCACTTCAGGTAGTCCTGGGAGGTCAGTCCTGGGAGGTCAGTCCTGGGCGGTCAGTCCTGGGAGGTCAGTCCTGGGGGGTCAGTCCTGGGCGGTCAGTCCTGGGCGGTCAGTCCTGGGAGGTCAGTCCTGGGGGGTCAGTCCTGGGGGGTCAGTCCTGGGAGGTCAGTCCTGGCAGGTCAGTCCTGGGAGGTCAGTCCTGGGGGGTCAGTCCTGGGAGGTCAGTCCTGGGAGGTCAGTCCTGGCAGGTCAGTCCTGGCAGGTCAGTCCTGGGTCCCTTTCAGTGCAGAGGCTGACTTGCATTTACTGTGCTTAAGTGTCACCTGTTCCTGTTCCTCTGCTATTTGTCTGGAAAACACTATTTTTATTTTTAGTACTCAGTAAGACCAGAGTAATAGTCTGTGATTTACATGCTTTCTGACACAGACGTCAGCTTTATGTATGTAGCCCCTCTTAGTATTTTAGAGGTACTTCCAATTAATGATCTACAACAGCAATCAAGTTCAGCACAGCCTTTTCATTAAACAGTTCCACAAATGGAGTCACTCCAGTTAGCTACAGGAAGGACAGCCAGACATCTCTGTGGCATCCCCTTTCTAACAGAGCAGCTTTGGAGGCAAAGCTGTAAAACCCAAACCACCGACAGATAATTCATTCGTTTAAACTTCTTTTAATGTAAATATTTGTTACTAAGAATAATTACACCAGCTGCCAGAGTGGCAGCAGAATGCGGCAAAATGTTTTTCTTTGAAACAAATTTAAGTAATTTTGGCCACTGGGTTGGCTAGTGAATTATTGTAGAGGTGGCAGGGGATCTGACGGTAGGAACTGGGTCTTGTTTCTTGATGTCCCCCTAACATATTTATGACATTACTTTTCATATAGAAATGCTCAATAAATGTTTATGGAACAAACACATTAAGAGGAAGTGAAAACAGAGCTTACTGCCACAGGCAGTCATCGGGGTTTGGTAGTATAAAAATTGTTTCATTGAATAATTTAGTATTTGCTAAATACCACACATCAATCTATAAATGAATATTTAAAATTCAGAACATGCTGGAGTGTGTGTTAGGACTCATCTGGCTTATCTGTCTTGGATCCTACAGAAGGGGCCAACGCCCAGCACTAGATGGCTCTTGGCTGCTGGACCTAGAGCTCATTTCCTTTAGAACCTCATCTCCGATGTCAGAGCAGTCCCTGACAAACAGTAGGTGGTCAATGGATGTGTACTTTATGAGCCGTACCTCGGTGCTTTTCCCCAAAGCATGAAATTTACTTTGCTTCTAATACCACACCACTTTGGAAGGTGCGAGGGGCACAGGCTATGGATTTCTTCTTCATGGAATTTATAATCTGCTCATGAACGCAAAGATGAATGTTTTCAAAGAAAATAGCACAGGTTAAGAAGAGATTAGCTCTGAAGGGCAGTCAGTTATTAAATCTACAGTGTGTTGAGACTTTTGTTATTGCTGGGAAATTTCTTCCATACTGGGGTCCAGTGGTGAACAGGGCAGGAGGAAGCGGGCTAACACTCTGGTGAGGAGATAAAGCAGGAGATAAAAAGGAGAGAGGAATTCTAAGGGGGGGGGATCTTGGTGATGGCAAGAGTTGCATGTGTACATAGAGGAACTATGTGAGTAGACTTACTAAATTGGAGAATAAAGGGATGTTTGAGTGGAAGCCATACTGTACTGTGTGAGGACCTGAGAGTCAGAGAATTCCACACTAGACGCAGGAGGTAAGAAAGAGCTAGTGTGCTGTTTATGTGTTGAATACGATGCTCCAAATAGGGGATTGCCACTCAAGAATGGTGTTTGGCTCTGGTTATGGAAAGATGAAACCAGAGAGGTAGAAGAAGAATCAGAAGACAGAATGAACCTATCCAAACATTGGGGAGGACTTCACTATGGGGACAGTTGGGAGACAGACCATAAAACAGATTTTAAAAAACAAACAAAACAAACCCCCCAAAAACCACAAGCCATCTTCCAATTCTAGTTCAGGCTCTTTTACTAGAAAGTGGTAATACACACATTTAGCAAGAGCTGTCTTACAGAAAGCCTGGGCATTTTAATTTTTTTCTAAAATTTTATTTATTATTTTTATTTTATGTGTATCTGTGTATTGCCTGCATGTAGGTAAGTGAGCCCATGTCGTGCAATGCCTGCGGAAGTCAAAAGAGGCTGTCGGATCCCCTGGGACTGGAGTTACGGACAGTTGTTAGCTGCCATGTGGGTGCTGGGATTCGAACTCAGGTCTTCTGCAAGAACAGTCAGTGTTCTTAACTGCTGAGCCATCTCTCTAGCCCCATAGCCTGGGCATTTTTAAGAGAGAGATTGGTTAGATTCCAGATGCAAGTTTCCCAACTGGACTAAATGTGACGTCTAGCTCTGTGAGTGCAGACTGATGAGATTAAGATATATCACATTAAAGATGTTCAAGACAATCGCTAACGTTTGACAAACAATAACAACACAATGAAGGCTCAGTGGCAGTGTAGGGTCCAGGACAATGTAAGTTCTTAGCTTTGAATGTGGCCAAATCTCCATAAAGATGCCAGGAAGATGACCGAAGGGTGAGAACACACAGGGACTGCTAGAATAAGAAAGAAATGGACACACGTTCAGCAACAATAAAACCAAGTCTCCGAATCTCCTGCAAAGTTACTTCCGTTGGAACTGAGCCGTACTTCCTGGCCAATGAGAGGAAACTGGAAGGCTTGGACTGAAGGGCCAGCTCAACTACTGGCCAGTTTCCTCTCTATTATGAGAGTTAAATTCTGTGCTGGGCACTGTAGTGTCTAAGAATAAAGGGTAAGTAAGAACGAAGATAGTTCACCATGATTTTCCCTTTGAGAGACAAGAATATGGCACGTAAGAATTAATTATGAAAAAGGTCACAAAGCAAGGAGAAGATATGATTTAAAGAAAAAAGAGGGACAGAGGGCAAGATGGACTGAAACCTAGAGTCAGAGGACAGGACTAAGTACTCACGGTCAAGTACGTTAAAAGCCCTGTGATTTTGGACAAATTATGCAACTTTAACTTTCTGAGACTTCTTTTTCATCTTAAATAATTGTGAAATTATTCCACTTACAGAGACACATTCAAAAAAATAAAATAAGAGGAAGGAAGGAAATTGAGCAATAACAGGGATTTATAAATATTCAACTGTGTCCTAGTTTGTTTCTCCATTGCTGTGACAAGACACTGTGACCACCACCAACTTGGGGAGGAAAGGGTTTATTTGTCTTACATCTCCCAGGTCACAGTTCATCAGGGAGCCCACAGTAGGAACTCAGGGCAGGAACCTGGAGGCAGGAGCTGGAGCACAGGCCATGGAGGAATGCTGCTTACTGGCTTGCTCCCCTGGCTCCTGCTCAACCTGCTTTCTTATGCAACACAGGCCCACCTGCCCAGGGATGGCACCACCCACAGTGGGCTGGGCCCTCTTACATCACACAACAATCAAGTAGATGTCCCTCAGACATGGCCACAGGCCAGTCCAATAGAGGCAATTCCCCAACTGAGGCTCCCTCAACCCAGGTGTGTCAAGTTGACACTAAAGCTGTCCAGCACAAACTGCTATGTGGGATTGGTTAATAAGACCTGGCTTGTGGAAGATTCCTACAACTGAAATACAAGGTACTTCGTTGAACATAAAGCTGTTTATGTGTTCATAAGTGATGCTTCTTAGAAGGAAGGTGACTTTCTTACTGAACACTTACAGTAGAAACAGATTCTACTGTGGGATATTGTGACTCTCTCTTAGCCCTGGAGTGCCTCTCATTCTGTTCCCACTGTCTGATTTTGTAAAGCTATTGCTTCTTTGACTGAATGATTTCCATTCACCTAAAGGAATCTTGGTCCTCTGACTGCACTGAGATTGCAGCATCTGTTGGCTTTGTCTTTTACCATGAAGCAAATGATTTGAGTCAATTGTTTATGTAACAGAAGTATTTATCTCTTTGAAGTGTCTGTTTCTCACAGATTATTCCACAAAAGCTCTTTTAACCTCAATATGGCACACACTCTGCAGAATACAAAATATAACCCAGGGCGAGATTACTTCATCCAAATAAGCCAAGCGAATAGAATTGATGCTCTGACCTTCACTGCTTCCTTCCTAGTGACGCAGTTCAGTTCAGAAAAAGAATAGCTGTTTGCAAGTGTGTGCATGTGCCTGTGCGAGTGTGAATGCACGTGTGTGTGCACGTGTGTGTACGTGTGTGCACGTGTGTGCATGTGTGTGTGCACACGTGTGTGTAATCTTTTAAGAGTTTTTTCTATTTTTCTTTTCACCAAGAGTGAATGGAAGCTAAATTTTGCTGGTTCCTTTCCATAAAAGAAAATTTTCTCCAAACTTGGAGCTGAATTAATTTAATGAAGCCATTATGTAAGGATCAGGAGTCTTTCCATTTTAATTGCCTGTATTGAAAATTTACCTAAAGTGCTCAAATGATTCATAATCAGTTGGTTATGCACTGTAGTCCAAAGCTAATTGTCACTATTAATCAGACTGGCCTGATTATTAGACCATTTTCTCAGTCCCGTCTCCTTCCAGCTGGAGTGAAGCTCATGGTTGGCCTTAGAAGGATCAAGGTGACTTGCTACCTTCACTCTGCCATCATTAAGAAAGGTTTTTTAAAATCATTAAAAATGCATAAATATTAATTCTTTTTTTTCTGAATTACAGAGCCAGTCAGTCGTTACTAACAAACACTAGTTTGAGGGCACCATAGCCAATCTCTGTGTCCTTACTGGAAGAGAAGACTGCCCCAGAACTGTAAATGTAGTCACACCAGCCCAGGGCTCCCCAGACCTGCTGCAAGTAGCTTTTAATGCTTCCCGAAGGTGATTAACTCATGATTAAAGACAAGGCAACCAGCAACCAGCAAGCCTGGGAACATTCCAAGGGTTAAGTCAGGGGAAGCAATTAGGCTTCATTTTCAATCTCATCACACTGTGAAAGTCATTAGTTTACAAACATATCCTCTGACAAGGCATCATTCACAGCAGAGCTGAGGCATCCTGGATCAGCAGCCTGCCATACATCTCCTGCAGAGGGCTGATGTCTCTTCCCTCAGCACTGGCAGCTACAGCGCTCTCTACTAAGCCTTGGCTAGTACAGGCTAACATCATCCCACACATGACCTCAATACTCTAAAGTGCTTAGAGTGAGTGTTTCAAATGCAATACAGACCCTTGACGCATACCCAGGTCACATATACCTACTTTGGATCCTTGTACCGTTTCTTAAAAAAAATTCTGGAGCCGGGGGCTAGAGACATGGCTTAGTGGCTAAGAGCAGTGGCTGCTCTTGTAGAGGACCTGGGTGCGGTTCCCAACACTCACACGGCCATTAACAACTGTCCATAACTCCAGTTCCAAGTGAATCTGACACCTTCTTCTGACCTCTTTGGGCATTATATGACACAGGTGCATCTACATACATTCAAGCAACATGCTCATACACATAAAGTAAAAATAATACATAAAAATTTTTTAAAAAAATTTGGAGTCATCTAAATCATTCAGTAGTCACAAGTCTGTTAGGTGTGGTTTGATCTCATTCTCTTTTTGTTTCCGATTTCTGCCTCCGATTCCCTTTGTCTGTCTGTCTCTCTGTTTCTCCCCCCCCACATACATACACACACAGACACACACACACACACAGACACACACACACACACACA
>NW_008355795.1:780913-796574 GCF_000622305.1 Nannospalax galili
TGCCTCCGGTCCTTTGTCTGTCTGTCTCTCTGTTTCCCCCCCCCCCACACATACATACACACACAGACACACACACACACACACACACACACACACACCGCTGTTTTATATATTTAGGCAGTAGCTACTGAGCCTCGTCTCCTCTTGAGGAGTACCTCTGTCCTGGATATTATCTCCAGTGTAAAAAAAGGAAACTTGGGCTCTTGGACTTTCTTGGCCATACCATATTCATAGATGTTACATGGTGACTGGACCCTCAGAAGCTACTCTGGACTCTCCTTCAATTTGGGCTTCCCACAAGAACCTCATAACAATTATGTGATAATACGAGAAGCTTTAGCTCTACATCATAGTCAAACACAGCCTCTCCCACCATTTTGAATTCTCTTTATTTATTCCTTGAGACTCAACATAAACTACACCGGGACCCCTACCATGACCAAAAGCTCCTTTGTTATTCTTCTGTTAGATAAGCGAAGCCCATGGAAGTATGTTCTATGGATTTTATTTTACCAAAGTGTTCCCTTTGTGTTACATTCCAGAGAACCCCAAGCCTAGGTTTCTCTTCAAAGACAAGTCTTACATAAAAATTCCTACCCCAGCTTCTACAGAGCTGACTGTAGTTTGGTTCCATGTAGACTGCCTTGAGATAGCACAACCCTCCCCATTGCTCAAAGGCTTCTAGAAAGAACGTGTTCACAGTCTGACAGCCCACGTGGATTCAGGAATGGCAATATACAGGTCTGAACTTAATCTAGCTGAGAGGGAAGCAGCTTTCCCAAAGCCCAGAATCATGAACTTCTAAACACTGAAAGCCTAATTTCACTGAACTCCTGGAAACCATGGAAACCGATCACTCCCATAAATGCAAAGGATTGCAAAGCCTTGACTTCTCATAAAACAAACTTTCCTCTGTCAGTACAAGTATATTTGAAAGCTTACCCCAAAGCTTCTGGATTTGTCCTAGTGCTGGTGGGCTTGAAGATGTAGATTATAAGATTTGTGTCCTGATTCAATGCCCTTATTGAGGGTAATAATGGGAAAATACATGCTCGTCACTTAACATTTCCTCAGCACATGAAATGCAACTGGATGCCTGCTGATGGCCGAGTGAGCCCAGGTACCAAAGCAAAGCCCATGCTGACGTTCTGTGAGTGAGCACCCTGGAATTAGCAGGGAAGTGTCCCCATCTTTACGTGCAACCACATCAGTTTTTAATCTTATGAAGCCTTTTAGGCATGCAAACCCCCAAATGGGACATTCGTGAATGTTGAACTGACAGTCACAGTGAAGCCACAGAGAACGACAGCTAGGAATTCACCACAGAATTCGCCCACTTCGATTTCAAATTTGACAGGGAGGAAGGAAGGCATCAAGTTGCTGTGTTTTTTTCATGGGATCCAGCATCATTCAGTGCACCAGGACAATGGATCAGCAGAGACTGATTTCAGAGTAGTCTAGGAAACCTAAATGGGGTCGGGGGCACTGGCAGCTAGTGTGGGAGAATTGTTTCCCATATATCACACAGCACTGGATGGCTAGTTGAATAAACAGTCAAGACAGCAATGTCCCTATGAAAACCCAACTCAGAATGTGACAGAACTCAAAGCAATACTGAGGCATAAACTCACATGAAAGTCTACGAAGCCGAAATTAGACAGACAGACAGGTGATCTATGTTACAAAATATATTCTAGAGTTGGAAAGTGTCCTAGCATCCTAGTTAGTGCCAACTGTCAAACTGACACAGCCTAGAATCATCCGATAAAGACCAGATCTAAGTGGTCTGTAGGCATGGCTACGGAGGATTGTCTTGACTGTTAATTGATGTACGATCACCCAGTCCACTGTGGCAGCATCATTCCCTGAGCAGGCAGGCGGTCCTGGGTGAGCTGAGCCTGTGGGAGCGCGCAGGCAGCAGCCTCCATGTATGCTGCCTTATTCCCTTGGCTGTGAGCGCGTTTGGAGGGAATGTATTGTGCCATAGCAAAGGGTCCTGCCTTCAGGTTCGTGCCTTGAGTTCCTACCTCAACTTCCCTCAACAACTGACTGTGACTTGGAAGTGTTATCCAAATACACCCTTTCCTCCCCAAATTGCTTTCAGTCAGTGTTTTTTCACAACAGGAAACAAACTCGAACAGAGGGAATGTTAGAGGTTGGTAAATGATCTGTTCTATAAAGGAAACTTCCAACCCTTGTTTTCCCCAAGCCCGCAGAGCAGAACTCTGGAGTGCCACGTGCCCTTCCTCCTGTCATGTGTCTGCTGCCTTCCCCTGAAGCCCATGGATCCAAGCACCTCCAGGCTGTGTGAAGTAGAGAAAAGGTGCTTCGAAGCCAACACCATGTCTTCTTGTCACAAGATTCTTTCTACCCATAGTTCAGAAACCTTCCTTGGAAACGTGGCAGGAACTCGTTGAGCACCTACGTAACACTCAGACACAAAAGGTCTCTATCAGCAATATTAAAATTAAATCCCAGATAGTAACAGGGAAGTGAGGATGGACGTTTAGGGAGAAACAAGGTCAGAGGAAGGGAAAATGATAAACAGCCTACAGGAAACACTGTTCCGAGAAGGGAGACCATGTAAATGTGATATGGCAGACACCTCTGAGATTTTATGTGCCAAGTTTACTGCCGAAGTATCCTTACGTCCTGAAGTTGCCGTATTGCTGTACCTGTGTTGAGCAGACTGTGGCTGGGCATAGGATTTTGGGTGGAAAGCTGGGCTTTATCAACAAGTACAGGTTTCTGTATTAAGCACAGCAGCCTTGGGCTTGGGCGAGTTAGTTTAAGGAGGCAGGAAGGCAGCTCTATCTCTGGCAAGCAGAGGCTTGGCCCCTACAGGGACAGACCTCTAAGAAGCATCCTTCTCACCTCTCAGAAGGTGCCACAAATAAGTGTATTTTAAAAGTATGGCTTCAGGGGGATTTATATGTGGCTTTCTAGGATAACAGGGATTAGGACAGACTTCAGGAGCAAAATCATTGCCTATTGGACCATCTGACCCTGTAGTTTTCCTGTGGCACCTTCATCCCCGCTTAGCAAACACATGGAGGCTTAATGCCCGCATTTCCACAAAAGCACAGGTTCAAAATGTACTTAGCCCCACAGGCTTTCATCAAGGGCACTTTGAAAATTCAAAAGAAATGAACACATCTCTTTTTAAGACTTACTGAAGCACTTAGTGTCTCTTCGGCGGCTAAGAAGAGGTGCTGTGGATTTCTTTCCAGACACTCAACAGACTATTCCTGCAGGTAGAGGTGTTAGTCACAGAAATGTAAGTTATCAGCCGTGTCCATGGTGGACTATTTGGGCTCTAACTCTCTGTTAATGCCATGTGTGACTGGCCTCAGGACAGTCCCGGTGTCTCCTTCCTGCTTTCTTTGCCCACACTGTCTCCTCCAAGTTTGATTCCCCTGTAAATATTTCCATTTTCCAGAACTCTGCTCCATGCTTTATTCTCCAACTGTCTTTGATGACGTTTACTACCAAAAACTTTATAAGATCCCCACAAACAATCACAAGCCAGGGAAAGACTGCTAATCAATAAACTCTTAAACTCCTGTTTAATTAAATTTTTTTTTTGGTTGGGGATACACAGAGGGGTGGGTTTGATACAGGGTCTTAAATAGCCCTGACTGATGGCTGATCTTGAACTCATTATGTAGGTGAGGATGAACTTGAACACCTGATCCTCCTGCTTCCCACATGCTGGGATATACAGACATGTGCCATCAGTCTAGGCTTCAAGTTTCTTCTTGATACTGGAGTCATAAAGGCAGGGCAGAGCAAGAGCTGCAAGGGAGTTTAATGTGGAAGGTGCATTTGGGGACAGCTCAGTAGAAACTCAGTAGAATTGAATTCTAATATTACTCAGACCAAACTGTTATTTCCAATTTTTCATAAACATTCAGATTTGTCATTTGGTCTCTCTGGGACTTAAAACCTTCATTTTTCCTTTTTAGTCTTATTCTGGACAAATTCTTATCTGTATGTTATCTGTATAGTCAACATTTCTCCAATAAATATTTGAACAATATTTATTTGCCTATAGTCTATGACTGCATATTGTGAGAGGACAGCTTTCCAAAAACCTCACCTTTACAGTAAAGATAAGGAAAGGAGTTAAACACTCCCAAATCCTCCCTCTAATCATTTGCTGTCATACACAGCCAGGTCCCCAGCCCGAGGCTGTGCTCACACTAGTTAATCCTCCTCCAGCCTGAGAGCAAGCTGAGCATAGCCTGCTATTTGAAACCTTATCTAAATAATGAAGCTCACAGCCAAGTCTCCGAGACTCTGTATTTTGCATCGATATATGTTCTCTTTTCTGATCGTTGTGTTTATATATAAACAATGTACAATATGTAAAATACCCCATTTCCCCAGGACGATTAAAACCATTCTTAAGCCATCTTGTGCCCTTCATCTCCAAGGACGAGGGAAGTCACAGCACCTCCGGAAACACGGCTGCACGTTATCACGTTATCAGCGTAGTGACCAGAAGTGGCCTGTTGTCTTTTTCAAGGCCGTCCTGATTACATATGACATCCTCATTTCATTTTCTTTTCGTCAGTGTTGGTAAAGGGTTTTCTGCCCCCACAGCATTCGTGAGCGCTCTCTCCAGGTCATTCGTCTCATGGTCCCCGCACCGTCCCCATACATTTTTCCACTGTGAAGGCAATGTACTAAATCCCACAGAGTATTTTGGGTTTTATACCATAGAATACTGCTGGGCTGTTTATGACCAAAGCTGGATGCTGACCTCTTAGTTTATGACGTAGAACAGTGTTCGGCTCGTCTTGATTTATTCATATATTTATTTTATATTTATGAAGGTTTTACCTGCATGTATAAAAGTGCACCTGTGCACACAGTGACAT
This sequence comes from Nannospalax galili, assembly GCF_000622305.1. Taxonomy (NCBI): domain Eukaryota; kingdom Metazoa; phylum Chordata; class Mammalia; order Rodentia; family Spalacidae; genus Nannospalax; species Nannospalax galili. The sequence goes on from NW_008355795.1 coordinate 785,797, forward strand.
TGTAATCCAGAAGTGGGTGTCAGATCCCCTGGAACTGGAGTTGTTAGCCATATATGGTCGCTGAGAACCGGGCCCTGGGCAAGAGCAGCCAGCTAACCGCTGAGCCATCTCTCTAGCTATTGGGCTGTTCTTTCTTAAAGCTGGCCCCTGTTCTCTTAGTGTATGACATCACTGTGAATTTAAAAATCCCAAATCAAAACCCAGGACCACCCTTGATTTCTCCTCTATAATCCTCCTCACAAAATGTCAACATATCCTGTAAATTCTATTTATGTACCATGTTCCCATCTACCTCCCACCTGTACCCTATCCAATTCAATAGAGAGCAATTATCTCCTTTCGACAGGTGATTTAGAATTTCTCTATTAGTATCTTATGTGCAGAAAAAGCTCATTAAAGCACGTTCCTAATCAGAGGTAGGTCTCAGATATCAGGTAGCTGGCATAAGTGACACACATATCACTGTGACAGGAAGAGTTCTCAGCAGTAAAGGCTAACCGATATAGCTGCAGCAGAACCCAGCGAGGTGGATAGAATTAACATTTTAAACTTGAAATGCAATCACAAAAAGTAGGAGTAGCTTCCTTCGGGTACCACAGAAGGGATTTTGAACATTTTCATCTCACTCACTCTCCACAGTAATCCTAAAGATACATTTATCTACATTTGATTGTTTGATTTTTATGTGTGTGTGTGTGTGTGTGTGTGTGTGTGTGTGTGTTTGTGACTGCATGAGTTTATGTGTACTACATGTGTTCAGGAGCCCCTGGAGGCCAGAACAGGGAATCATATCCCCTGGACCTGAAGTTATAGATGGTTGTGAGCTACCATGTGGGTGCTGGAATCGAACCCAGGCCCTCTGAAATAACAGTAAGTGATTTAACCACTGAGCTATCTCTCCAACCCCTCCACAGTAACCTTACATAGTAGGGTTAATATTTCATCCTAACAACCGAAAAATTGAGGCTGCAATCTAAAAATGGTTTTCTTAAAGTCAGATTTATGTGTACTACATGTGTTCAGGAGCCCCTGGAGGCCAGAACAGGGAATCATATCCCCTGGACCTGAAGTTATAGATGGTTGTGAGCTACCATGTGGGTGCTGGAATCGAACCCAGGCCCTCTGAAATAACAGTAAGTGATTTAACCACTGAGCTATCTCTCCAACCCCTCCACAGTAACCTTACATAGTAGGGTTAATATTTCATCCTAACAACCGAAAAATTGAGGCTGCAATCTAAAAATGGTTTTCTTAAAGTCAGATATTTGGTAAGTGCCAATTCCCACCTGGAATCCACGTTTAGTTGGCCTCTTCCAAATTCATTTACTTTTCTTCACACATCCTTTCTTGGGGCCACATAGGAAGGTTTGAAATAGTTACATTGGAATAATCAGTCTCAATATCTAGCCTGCTGTATTAATTTATGAATATTTTCTTTAATATTGTCTTTGATGGAAGCATCGATGTTATTAACGTAGTGACATCTATTAATGAAATAAATGCTATGAAGTTAAAAAATGGCATCTAATGTGGTTAGAGCTGGCTCTGCAGTTAAGAGCACTTGCTGTTCCTGCAGAAGACCCAGCGTTCAGTTCCCAGGACCCACATTGGGTGGCTCACACCTACCTGTACCTCTGGTTCCAGGAGATCTGACACCTTCTGGTTTTCATGGGCACCAGAACACACATGGTGTATATAAAGTAAAACAGCCACACACACATGCACATGAAACTTTTAAAGTGATACCTAAGGGGGAAAGTCCGGACCATACAGAGGAGAAGGGACCAAGTGTAAGGGAGGGCACGGGAGGGAGGGGGCAGGCAGGGGTCCTGGTGTTAGTCCTGTGGGATCTGAAGGATGTGCTAAGTTGAGGCACAAAATGTTGACTTAAATATTTTGTAGAAAAAATTGATGAAAATATGTAAATAGAAAACGAGATACATGAGGCTAGACAGGCGGCTCAGAAGGTAAGGGCTTGCATAGAAAGACCTGATTTGGGATCCGGGCACCAACCTAAAAAGCCCAGCATGGCCTAGTAGGGCCTGCCTATAACTCCAGTGCTGGGAGACAGGACTGCCACTGAGGACTTGCTGGCCTCCAGCCAGCGCCAGGCTTAGTGAGAGATGCTATCTAGACGGAACAAAGTAGAGAACGAAGACTAGGACACCCAGCATCCGCCTCTGGCCTCTGAGCATGGAACAGAGGTGAAGGCGCCAGTGACGGAATTCACCTACCCGCAACTCCTGAGGCCTTGCATGCAGCACCAAGTGGGGCAGGGTTAGTATTCCAGTGAAGTGCACAGGCCGCGCAGCAGGAGGCAGACACTTGGCCTTTCACTCACCCAGCATTGTGGAACTCGGTGCTTCTAAAGAATTTGGCTTTATACTTGCTTTTCTTCTGGTTTCGGTTTCGATGCATGGTACATCTGTTTAACTCTATGGTAGTGGAGGCTAAAGATTACCTGGATCCCCTCTGTCATCAAGGGAACAAACACCAGGATCTGGTGTCTAGTGATGGTGAGTTGGCACTTGAGGTTTAGTTAGAGCTCTTTCAGGATGCTGAATGTGTGTGAGACTGGGTCTTGGAGCACATGGATTCAAATGTCAGCTCTGGTTTTTAGTTTATTTGAGGGAAGAAATTAATATACAAAGTTTCAAACTTTTCTTCCAAAGCACTGCCTTTCTGTTAAGGATGAAATAGTTAAATGAAATAATCCGGAGAACCCAAACTCAATGAGCACAAGCCTGACAGAGTGTTTTCTCAATGAAAAAATAACCAGAAATAAAACACTGACACAGGAAAATTAATTAGCTGGTTTCGCATATCATAGACCAAAGTCAACCAGACAAAACATAGGATGACAAGAATAGATACATACATATCTTCACCTTATGCAAGGAAAGGGGGTGTAGGAACACAGTGAGCAAAGGAACAAAGAATCTTAGGTAGAAGTCACCTTAAGAAGTTAGGTCTCTTAGCAGGCACATTAACCCTTATGATTTCAAAGACCAATTTCTTACCTCTAGAGGGTTAAGGTGGTAACACTCCCTTCCACTTTCCAAAGTGCCTGCTTGGAAGGAGCGGATTCCTAAGCAGGGAGGGCACTGGCCTCGTCAGAAAGCAAAGCTTCTTCAGAGGTAAGGCTCTTGTTTCTTTCATGTTACTTCTAATTTTCTAGATTTTCTCCAGTAGGAACTGAAGCTTATAGAATGCTGATCTCCAGAGCTCAGTGGCGTCCTTCAGAGATTGAGAAGTCCTCCCACATAAGAGTGTTTGTGCTGGAAGCTGCACAGTGGGTCTGAGAAGGACCAGCATGTGTCCCTTCCAGGACCTGGCCTGTGTCTCTATTCCTAATACATCAATCCTCTTATCCCTTAGCAACAAGACCAAACTTCTCATGAGGTCCACAGGGTCCTCTTGGGGGCACCATCTTTACCAATTTAAATACACATGGCTCTTAGCAGACTTTAGTATACTGGAAAGAAAGAAGATTTAGACTCTTCTCCAGTTCTAGCAATAAATATTCTAAGGAATGTTTTACCTGGAATCTCTTGTCTCTCAGTACATTATCTTAGATTCTCTTGTCTAAGAGTCATTGTGCCAGGTTATCTCAAGGACTAGACAAGAAGTTGGACCATGGAAACTTGCAAAGCACCATATAAAGTAACTGTTCATCACTTTTGTGTCCTTATATCGCCCTCCACTTTGAGCTAGAAGCACCTTGATAGCACAAATAAACCTTTGTTAACTACTTAACTATTTGAACCTTTGGGGGCCTGAGGCTGATAATAGCTGTTTTTCTCTTTTGCGGGCTGCCCCTGTTTTCTATGCTTAGAGTGTTATGGGGGACAGCACTTGGCAGAGCCCTTAAATATCATAGAAACTCTTCAGAAACTTCCATTAATTGTCCTTTCACCTGGAAACAAATAGGCAACTGATGTTCACCTTGGATAGAAATAAAATTTGTTCAAATAAGAAGTAAAAAGTACGCAGCAGATGGTGATTAGCACAGAGACCGAAAACTGGCCAATGTGCAGAGAACAGGAGGCTGCACTGTGCCAACCCCTGAAAAGGACACCGGGTTCAAACCTCTGCTACCCAAGGCACAGAGATCATTGCAGAAGAGGGGCAGAAAGATTACAGGAGCCAGAGGTGGTGGATGACCACAAGGAAACAGAGTTTTCTAGACAGCTGGTCAGTTACACATATGAACTCACAGCAATGGTGACAGTGTGCACAAGTCCCAAGTGAGCTCAAGTCAGACAAAATCCCAGCACAGACGTAAGGTGGTTAAGAAACCTCAACCCAACCTGAGGAACTTTTGGCAATTGATGGCTGCTGGGAGGGGGAGAGACAGTTTCTTTCAAAGATGTAGGTTGACCAGGTTCCAGTGGATGAACCTACAATGAGGGACATTTGGGGGCACAAATCAGACTCTATAGGCTGTGATATAAATATAAATATAAATATCAATCTATCATCTATCTATCTATCATCTATCTATCTATCAATCATCTATCTATCTTCTATCTATCATCTATCTATCACCTATCTATCAATCATCTATCTATCTATCTATCATCTATCTATCTATCATCTATCACCTATCTATCAATCATCTATCTATCTATCTATGTATCATCTATCTATCTATCTATCTATCTATCTCTATCATCTATATATTAGTACATTAAATTGGGAAAGGGCACTAAGACAGGGTGTAGATAGGAGAGGGGAATCTAAATACTATCAAATTATAGTGTGTAAAAATTGCAAAAATTCAATAAAAATTTTTCTTAAAAATCAAAAGCAAAATGGGACCATGGAGATGGCTCATTGCATACAGGACCTTGCCCCTGGGCCTGACTACCTGAGTTTGATCCCTGGGACCCATGTGGTGAACAGAGAGAACTGATCCTACAAATTCCGCTCTGATTTCCACACGAGTCATGGCATGCATGCATCTGCACGTACATGTGCACATATAATTAATTACTGTAATAAAAAAGAAAAATGAATTAAAATTCCTGATAGTACAGTTAAACACAAACTGCTATCTCCTTTTAAGGTAGAAGGTAAATTTGAAGTCAAACAAATTACTTTGAAGGACTGGTAAAAGACACACTGACAACTTGAAAGTCCTGTTCCGTAACAAGGTTCTGGGACACGGGTCACAGCTGCTCCTGGGAGTGGCATCTGAGGAACCCTGTGTCTCAGGCTGATCTTGCGTTGCGATGACATAAGTGGCCAGTGCAGTTGGATGCCATTCTTCTGAGAAGGGGTGGAGAATTCTGGAGACAGTAAGGCCGTGTGTAGCACCCTCTCCAGGTAGTCATCATCTGCTTGTGTTCCATAATGCTGAATAAAACCAGTCAGAAAATGTCTTGGAAGAATTTCTGAGGACCCACTGCCCTACCAGACCAGGTGAATGGGCAGGAAGATTTTTTGCAAAAGAAGGAACTCCAGCTCCTCCTGCATGGTCCTTCTGTGTCCCTGTTAGCTCTGAATGTCAACCTGACACAGCCTGAATTAACCTGAGAAATGTGTGTCAATTGAAGGACTGATTGCTCAGATCAGATTGGTTTGTGGGTGTGTCTGTGGGGGATTGTTTTCACTGTTAATTGTTGCAGGGGCGTCCACCCCACTTTTGAGCAGCATCATTCTCTGGGAAGACGGTAACAGTCTGCAAAAGCAAGCTAGCCAGAAATGAGCCTGTGAGAGCCAGCAAGCAGAATTCCTCCATGGCTCCTGCTAGGACTTCCCTTAATGAAGGACCTTAACCTGTAAGCTGAAATAAACCCTGCCCTCCCCTGAGGTCAGGAGCAGCTGTCATCCTTAGCGAGGACAAGTAGGTGCACAGGGCTTTGAGGCAACCGTGCAGTAGTAACTTTTACTGCAAGTGGTTTAGGAAGCAACTAGAAGGGCCACAGGATATGACTTTAAGTCATTCTTTTAGGGAGCTGGAGTGATGCCTCTGTGGTTAAGAACATTGGCTGTTCTTGCAGAGGACCCTGGTTTAATTCCCAGCATCCACATGGTGGCTAACAACTGTGTGTAAATCCAGTTCCAGAGGAATCGTGTGACCTCAGAGGGCTTTGCATGACTCTGGTGCACTTACATACATGCAGGCAACACACTTATACACAAAAAAACCAAACAAACCACTCTTTTATTGCCTTGCTAAGGTTAGAATAAATGTTTGGAAAGAGCTAAAAGAAAAGCAGGGAAGTAGATGAGGGATTTGTTGCGATATTCCAGATGAAGGACAAGTGGGCTTCGGTTAGGAAGGAGCGCGGTGGCCACTGTGGCTCTGGATAGGCCACAGAAGAGGCCACAGAACTCTTGAGTGTTTTGGTGGCTTTTGGGGGTGGGGATGTGCTTTCTGGTTTCATGGTGACAGAGGTAGCATTCACCTTAGTTACTTTCTGTAGCATTTGACCTGCAATAAGCGAGCTGTACTTTTTAACTGAGTTTGTCCATTTGTGTTAATATACATGTAAAAATGGGCATTATGGAATGGAATTAGAAACAAAACAATGTGTAATGTGTCAGCCACTCAGAAGTCATCTGCTCAATGACTGGCACATGATTGGCACAAGTTCATGAGCAGAATCATGACCTAAAATACATCTTGGAGTCGGGCATGTTGTTCCACCCCTGACATCTCACCCTTGGGAGGTGGATGCAGGAGGAACAGGAGCTCAACCTTTTTCTCCCTTGTATTCGAACTTGTGGTCAGCCTGAGTCCCTTGAAATTTTATTTCTGAATAAAGGAAAAAATATGAATGTATATATGAATTTAATAACTAAAATAAAAGCTAAAATTTGTTATGCAAATCATCCTATTTTCTGATTTTGTCTTAAATTTTCATATAGAACTCCATTAAATTTTTTAATTTTTGTTTTATTTTCTTAAAATATTTTCTATATCTATTTACTTATTTGTGTGGGGGTGGGGGTGCATATGCAACAGTGCACATGTGGAGGTCAGAGGATGATGTGAGGCCTGGCTCTCTCCTCCCACCATGTTAGTCCCAGGAAATTGAACCCAAGCTCTCAGGTTTGGCAGTAAGTGCCTTTGGTCGTGGAATCATCTCCCTGACCTGCAAATCTTATTTTCAAAATGAAGTGCTATTACTTTTTTTTTTTTTTTTTTTTTTTTTTTTTTTTTTTTGAGACAAGGGTCTCTCTGTAGTCTCAGCTGGCCTGGAACTTGCTTTGTAGACCAGGCTAGCCTTCATCTCTACTCATAGAGATCTGCCTGCCTCTGCCTCCTGAGTGCTGGGATTAAAGGCGTGCACCACCATACCCAGCTATTACATTCTTATACCTCGTTGTCAAATATACAGTTTGGAGAAAATATATATTTCTGCTTGTATAGTGAAAATTATTGTTTTAAAAAACAAAATAGGCTATATGGTCAAACTGTTTTCAAGTACAAATTTCAGAGGACTTTAAGTCTGTGATTAATTCATTGCTTGAGGTAGAACACTAATAAGCACAACAGCCCAATTATAAAAACATTATTCTCTATGCAGTTGATGATCCATTAATGTTTTTAGTGGATTTTGATGAGGCATAAAGTTCTAGAATATCCCTATTCCAGCACCACATGGCAGATACCCACTGGACAAGGTAAGCTAGTTGTGAGATCCAGTGTATGCCTGTATCTAAAACCATTCCAAACACAGTGAAATATATGGAATGCAAGTGGCCTGCTACCATACAACTGATTAGAAGGGATTTCACAGACATCTATGCATTGTTCTAACTTTGCACAATCTTTTCTATTCTCTCTGAAGATGTCCTAAACACTCTGAAGAAACAACACTAAATAGCAAAATAATGTGATCCATTAAAAAACACCAAGTGGAACGTGGGAAGCATAATGATTTGTGCCATTTCTTTGCATCTAAATTAGAAGGAATTTTTGAGGTTTATTGTACAGGACTTTTAAAGCTCCCAATTAACTTTCTTGAAGGTTGACTTTATTTTCAAAAATATTTTATTTATTATTTTCCTTTCATGCATCTTGAGTGTATTGCCTGCATGTAAGTAGGTGCACCCATGTTGTGCAATGCCCATGGAGGTCAGAAGAGGGAGTGAGAGCCCCAGGAACTGGAGTCTAGGACAGTTGTTGGCTGCCATGTGGTGCTGAGACTGGAAGGTGGATCCTCTGCAAGAGCAGCCAGTGCTCATAACCACTGAGCCTTCTCTCTATCCCCAGATTGACTTTATTTTTAGTAAATGTACTAACACAGACAATATACTTGGCATGACGGAGGTTTCATTGGTGGATAGAGGCTGATTTCTTGACCATCAGCAAATCACACTGTAGCACTCGGGTTTTTTTTTGTTTGTTTGTTTGTGTTTTGTTTTTTTTCAGTCCTGAAGATTTGACTTAAGACTTCAAATGGTAGGCCAGCACTCTACCACTGAGCTGTGTTCATAGCCTGAATGTTGGGTGGAGCCTGCAGCCTCACTGTAACCACCTTTTTAAAAATTATTATCAGTGTTTCAGAAACTACAGCCTCCTTAATAATGCTGAACACTCCTTCTTGCCTTTACTTCTTCACTTCTCCTATCCACGATCCAAGGACTTTCTTTTCCCCCTAGAGATCAAGTTATGCAATTTGGGGCTCTTTTAGATAGACCCACTGAAGGGGTACTCCAATTGCCTCATCCTGCGTCCCTGTTCAGCATGGAAGAAGCCAGAGTGGTTAGTGTCTCTATTCCCTATTGGAAATTTGGGTAACCCCTTCAGAGGATGATGTGATGAGAATAGGAGGTAGGAATTGGCTAGGCAGTTAGGGAAAAAAGACCCCAAAGAAAAGTTGCCAGTTTCTTGGCTAAAAGTCAAAATGTCCTTGGGCCTGTTGGCAACCTACTCCATTCCAAAGACCAAAAATGTCGAAAATATTTGGGAGCTTTTATCTAATCCTTAAAAGATTTTAGGGGCTGTTCAGAGGGGGGAATGTTGGAGGGGAGGGAGTGGGCATGGATTTGATCAAAACACCTTATATACATGCATGAAATTCTCAAAGTTTTTGTAAAAATAAAAAAAAATGGCAAGAAAGATCTCAAGTAAGCACAAGACTATGTTTGGTTTAACAGAGCTTGTTTTACTTTTTGGTGTCCTTGAAATCTTTTGGTAACAAAAGATACATTTTTGTCAGTTTACTAAGTTTGGAACATTTTGTAGCAACCTTTTCCTTAACCCACATGTAGCTGTCTTTTAAAGATGAAGTGCATAGTGTTGACAGCCAGCTTCATTCTTGCCACACTTTAATAAACTTGCCCCCTCATGCTATCATGATCTTCATCCTTGGAATGTTTTAACTACTTCCTGCTCATGATTTCTCCTTCCTGCCCTTTATTTATCCAACAGCTAGTTGTGGAAGACATTTGTAAAGTTAGATGTGCATAGAATTTTAATCACACTTTTTTTTTTGTTTTTTAGTCTTATCTGCTTTCAGATTTAAAATAAAAACAATACTTTTATTGCATCAAAAAAAAGTCTGCTAAGCAAGAGACCAATCTGCAGCCCCTCCAGACTCAGACAGCCTGTAGCATTGGCCCCACTGATCTGGGTTCTGCTACCTTCATGTGTATGTATATACATGTATGTGTATGTGCATGTGAACTCTTTAATGGATGGGTTTATTAATGAGGTTTACATTCTCATGTCCTATTCACTTCCCAATAGTGCTGAGAACTGGGGACCAAACCTTCAGCATATTAATCTTTGGGAGCTCCACCATGCATGCACACATATGTGTGCACATACATAGATATTGTATTAATTGGCTTTTTTCACTGTCACACAATACCTGAACTAATCAACTTAAAGATTTATTCCGGTTCAAAAAAAAAATAATGCTGAGCATTCCTTAGGATGTGTGTGTGAAGTATTGAAACAGGAAATACTGGTAAGCAGCTAGAAATAATAAACCACAAAATCTACTATCATTTTAATACTAAAATTTGGACATTTAAATTGTTTCAGGCAATGAATGTAGCCAAAATCTTCACTTGTTAGTGATAAGCTTTTTAGAAGAGTTCGTCTTAATCTCATGTCTGCCCTATAGAGCCTGACATGTTGACCATCTAGTGAATGTTGGAGTTATTGGTGCTGTGTGCAAGAATCAATGGACAGGTGGACTGATGACTGCTTCTGGTGTCTGCCCTATAGAGCCTGACATGTTGACCATCTAGTGAATGTTGGAGTGATTGGTGCTGTGTGCAAGAATCAATGGACAGGTGGACTGATGACTGCTTCTGAGCTCTGAATTCACCAGGTCACCATGCTGGCCGACATCACTCTTCCAAGCCCGGTATTGAACTGTTTTCTATTCATGATGACCATTTCCGGAGTTACTTGTTATCATCCAACCTGAGAACTCACACAGTATTTTGGAAAGTAGAGGAGTGAGGTGAGTGTAACCAAATAGTGACAGACATTACCTGGGCTGCTGACATTCACCAGCATATGAGAGTGTTTGACAGGGATCTTGACTACCAAAAATCTTCATTTAAATTTTAAAAAAATCAACATTTATTCAGCATCATTGATATTTTAATATTCTATTTGTTATCTTTATTTTATGAGTATGAGTATTTTGCCTACATGTATGTAAGTGCATCGCATTCATGCAATGCCCACAGAGACCAGAAGAGAGAATTGGATCCCCTGAAGTGGAGTTACAGATGGTTGTTAGCCACCATGTCGGTGCTGGGGTTCAAACCCAGGTCCTCTGCAAGAGCAGCCAGTACTCTTA
>NW_008355795.1:797646-801130 GCF_000622305.1 Nannospalax galili
CTGGGGTGAACAGTGACACTGCTTCTAGAAGGGAAGCATCGTGGGAGGGCAATGCTGTGAGCTCATGTTTCTTGTTGGATACTCTGAGCCGGACATGTTGTTAGGGTCCGAGACTCCGCGGGCTTCCCAGGAAAACAATATGTAGGAGCACGGAGATGTAATTCAAGCAAAGTCTTTATTAAGCCAGCTAGCTGGGGTCGACCGTCCTCCCAAGACACGCAGGCCTGGTTAGAGCAATCGACCCTGAAGCAACTTCAGGCAAAGTTTATATAGGATTTTCACAGCCATTGTACCAGAGCCCGCGCATTTTCACACAACCAATAGCTTTAAAATACCTAACCTATAGATTTAAGCTAATTCATGTGTGTCACCCTCTGGGTGGTACGTGTCAGTTTCCTGATTTCTGTAATCTCTTATTTACACAAGCATTTCTGACTGCTTTCTGTTATCTCTCACATGCCTATGTGAAACTTATCACGGGTCACGCCCTGGGGCTGCAGCCCACATCCCGTTATCCATCTCCAGGCGCCCTTATGTCTCAGTCTAGCCTTGTGCCAGAGTTGAGTGGCTCTTACCCAGGAAGTTATAAGCAATGAAGTAATTAAACTTAAGTACTATTAAATTCTCTCTCTCTCTTCAATCTTTGATTTCCTCTGTATTTTTCCCTTACAATGTCTTTGACACATCCCTCGTGGTTTGAGTCTGAAGCGCCCTCTTTCCTAACGCAGGTTCCTTTAGCTCCACTTTGAAGGCTGTGGAGTTTTTAAGTTGTGGGGCCTGGATGGAGGAGATAGGCCAGTAAGGTAGGGTCTGCAAAGGCTAACCGCAACCCTGGTTCCTGCCTACATATCTGGCTATCAGAAGAGGAAAGTGGAGGTAGTATACTTTCCCCCACTTTTGTTGATTTATTCTTTAAAGATAGAAAACATTTGAACTTGACTTTTCACAGATAGAACCTTGGAGATAGAAAAGATGCAGATGTAGAGGGTACCAGTTATCTACGGTTCATCTCCCTGTGGAGTCAGCCAGCTGCCCTCAATCAACAGGAGGGCTTTGGACATGAACGCCAATACCTTTCTAGTTTATCCAGTTCCTGCTCCTGGAATCCCTTCTCTCCTCTCCTGTGTTGTTGACTAAAGCATCCCAACCATCCTTCAAGGGCAGATTCCAACTCACCTGCAGCACTACGGCTTTTCCCAGGGTTGTAAGGGTTTATAAGCAAATGCCTGAAGAAACCCCTTACAGGAGGAAGGGTTTCCCCCAGCTTACACTTTGAGGGTGCTGACCATCATGCAGGGAAGGTACAGCAGCCAGCACATGGGGCGTCTGGTCCCTTTGCGTCTGGGGAGATGAATGAGGCTCAGCGTTCTTTCTCCCCTTCCTTCAGTCTAGGCCTCCAGCCCATGAGATGGTATCACCCACATGCAGGGTGAGTCTTTCCTGCTCAGCTGAATCTTCCTGGAAATTCCCTCATAATTGTGTTTCTGTGGAGTTTCTCTGTCCAGACAAGTCACGAATGAAGATTGACCAGCATACCTTTCCTATTTCTTCTTCTCTTAACACCCACTCCCCAGGTTCTGTTAGTACCCAGGAACACTTTAACTTTAACTTTTGTTCTTTTCAATAACTATTTGTGTCTATTCTCCCCCTGCCTCTGGCTCCCAGAGGACCGTGACTGATTTTAATTTACCCCTGTATTCCTTCATGACAAAGATAAGTAACAGGCAATAGGAAATGTTTAGTGGATCCATGAGCTGGCTGAATTGCACAGTTGTCACGAGTCCCCAAGGCTATTACTTCAGGAAACATGTGTCCGTGTGTGTGGAGGGAAATCCTTCTTCCATGCACAGTACACATATGTTCTGCATTTCACCTACTCATGGGACCCCTTTGAGCTGCATTTGTATTGGAACTTCTAATTGAGGATTTCCTCAGGTGGACGCCTGCGATAGCCAATAAGTTTCACACATGGTTTTCACCCTCTCTTTCAGATGATAGGGTTTTATCAGGTGTCTACGGTTAGTTGCATTCCAAACACTTTGTATTGGTGGCAATTGGCATTTAAATAGAACGTCACATGTTCAGGGAGCTTAGCACCATGCTTATTACTAATGCAATGGCCACACTATAGTCTTTCATTGAAAAATCTTCACCTATAATAAGCTACGGTATATGAAGATCATAAAAGCCCCAGAGGGGATATCCTTACAGATGGTACACACTTAGCCAGTAACTTCAAATTTTATGGTACAAAAATCAAAGCATGGATGACCACTGGTATTTTTCCAGGCTGAAACAGGATGTAACATACAGTCTAAGGCACAACTCTACAAAGACAAAAAATTCTTTTCACAATAACTACCATTTGTCAAGGAGAAAAAAAAATCTTCTCAACAATATCTTCATTACTATAGGGTAGGCGAGAAAACTAAAAGGAATCAGTCTGTTCCGCGTCGAGAGCACAGAAAGCCAGCTTTGAGCTGTGCTCCTCGGGAGACACTCCTGAATTTGAGAGCCACTGTAAGGGAACAGTTAGGTTTTCAAAGAAGAAATCTAAATTCAAGTCCCCATTGGCTCTGACAGCCATCTCATCATCCAGCTATTATAACACTGCAACTTGAAGGGATGTCAGGCTTTTTCCTCTTATTCTTTTCTTAGATGCCAACTTCGATTTCTGGCCTTTGAAGGCTTAATTCTGCGGCTGGTGAGCTCTTAGAGGCACACTGGACAAGGGCTGAAGCAAGTGGCTGAAAGAACTGGAGCCTGAATTATTTGATGAAATGCAGTTAAAAGCTAGAATTTCATATTCTATTAAAAATTAAATATGTTTCCATTTTTCAAGAGACAAAGGTTCATTCTCCTATCAAATTTTTAGATTCACATATGGTAGGAACACTCAGGAGGGTAAAAAGTACTGGGTGGGACAGAGCCAGACGTGGGATCTCATGCCAGCTTACCATTAAGTAGCTGTGTGATTTGGGGGAAATTAAGAAACGTCTTTTGGAAGACTTTAGCTCCACAGTTTTAAAAAAAAAGACACTTGAAAGCTAATAGTCATTTTAGTTTGATATTTTTAAGTGAGTTTCAATAAACAGGGATATGAAATTAAAGTTAGGTAGTGTTGTTATTGATGGGATTAGCAACCTGGGTCATCTGAATTTCCTCAGAATTAATTCATCATATGGAATTTTACTACATTAGCCAAGAAAATTGTTTTCTATTTATCTTTTCAATTATTTCTGTCTGACTACTTTTTTCTTTGTGTTCTACTTTTTTTGTGTTTTGTTTTTTTTGAGGAAGGATCTTGCTATACAGCCCTAACTATCCTGGAACTCTCTATATAATCCAGGCTATCTTCCAATTTGTGGTGATCCTCCTGCCTCTGCCTCCTGAGTTTTGAGATTAAAGGCAAGCATCATCACACTTGACCTTGGCTACCTTCTTTGCCTTAGTATCTTTAAAAAAATATTTTATTTATTATAAT
>NW_008355795.1:802328-822334 GCF_000622305.1 Nannospalax galili
TTATATTTGCTAGAGGAACAAATGCTATCCTCTTTCACTTCCAGCGACCTGGTAGCATCTGAGTACCATCTTTCTTGAAGATGACCACAGAGACACATGCGCTGAGTTTAATAGGCTTTGTACAAACACAAGATCATGAAATGTCTCACAAGAGTGAGAATATTAATTACTTTTCTGTTGCTGTGATGAAACACCATGACTAGGGCAACTCGCGAAAGAAAGAGTTTATTTGGGCCTTCTGTTCCAGGGGAAGAGCCCACATTGGTGGGGGAGGCCTGGCAGGAGGTGGCTGGACAGGAAGCTGACTGTTCACATCTTTAAGCATACACAGGAAGTGGGGCCAAACTCTGAGCTCTCAAAGCCCACCCCCAATGATGTGCTTCCTCCAGTAAGGCCACAGCTCTAAGCCTCGGTAGACAGCACTGCAGACCGGGGACCACGTACTCAAGTATGTGGTCCTTTGGAGGGCTTTTCTTATTCAGATCCCCACACCTGGGTTACCAAGGGGGCTGTATGAACCTGGGGTTGTCTTTAGAGAACACCGAAGAACGATTTAACATTACATGTCTATGAATTGTGACTTACTTGTATAACTGATGGGGAACCCAGAATTAAGGTGTCTATTTTGGGGAATTGATTTCTGGGAGGAAAAGACAGGCTACACAGACTTAGATTTCCTAGAGGAAACTAATGAGGGGAAAACCAAAATGTAAACTTGGCGGAATCAAGAATGTACTCAGGGAAGAAAATGAACATGTTTTTACATGTCTGTCACACATTTGGCTATATGGAAGGTAGTTTAGAAATACATCCTCATTCTTGTTTATATGAGCTCCTGCCATGAGGGCAGTCATGGTAGTTTGTTTAATCGAATGAGAAAGGGTAAATAAAACAGAATGCCCAGATCCGGTCTGGGAGCTAATCAGTGGCACAGGTGAGCCCCAGTGAGCACCAAGTTCCTGTCTATAGCCAACACTCCATAAAGAAGGCTGCCTTTACTTGCAAATTGCCATCTGTTTGGCACTCAAGCTCCCACCCAAAATTCATATAACTTTATGGCAGGAGGAAGGGAGGTGGCCAGTTTTAATGATGTATAGGGCTCTCATAGCTAGCCATTCTATGTGCATTGAGGTTTAGAGGAAATACCATTATTTTTCAAGTGTTAAAGGGTGTTTTCTAGGTGTCTAGGCATTTCTGAAAGAACAAAGGCTGTGTATGGGGGTTGTCATTTGTAAAAACCAGTGCCTGGAGCAGTCTGTCAAGTTCATGAGTATGATCTCTGACCATAGGGAATTCTTAAACCAGGACACCTTGGTGATGAGCTTGGGAACATATGTTCAGGGCCTGCAGCAGACATTGGTAGTCGTTATTACATTAACATTCTATCTTTATTATTACCACTGCATCATAAGTAATGTCTCTTTACAGTTTAGCTAAGAGCTAGACAAAATAACAGGCATCATCTTCTCTGACTGGGACCTAGACAGAGGTCCTACCTTGTTTCCTCCTGTACAACTCAAGAGATGAGGGGAGGAGGCTACAGGCTGAGCATCCTCTCCTCTCTGGAAGCCAGGCTGCAGGAACTGCCAGAAGTTGGGAACATGGCCTCCACGAGATAACTATGTTCTCCATGGTCACAGCAGTGTTCTACTCTGAGTATAGAGAACATCTCATCCTCCTGACATCTTAAATATTGATTTTAGTCTTTAACACCACCAAGTCTAGGTTTTTAAGGAGAAATTCTTTTTTCCCAAAATTAAAAGGAAAGTTAGGTAAAACTGACTCCCACAGATAAGGGTAAGATTAACCATGCTGAATTGCTCTAAATTACCATGAATTATGGCCTGTGCTTTCATTTTTTTTTCTCTAACATAAAAAGAAGTGACACACACAATACAAATCCTTTCAAATGAAGAACGTGTGTGACTCTGGAGGAAGTAGAATGAACATCTATTTTTAGATAAATAAAATGACAAACCTTGTAGGTGTTCTGCATCCAAAAATGCAAAACTTTAATTATAAGACCCCAGCCCACCATAACTGGAACAAAATTTTTGAAAAATATAATGCTACTTAAATTTATTTTCCAATATTTGTCACAATGATTCATTAACAGATTAGGTATCTAATTCATATTTCTGTATATCAATATGGTAGAACGTTGTGCTAGAAAGCAGACTGGCCAAAACCTGCAACAAAGGGCTCTTACAATTACATCTTCCAAGAGCTGGGAGTTAACAGCGTGCTTCTCTATCTTAGGTACCCGGGTGTGTGTTATTCACATAGTCGATGGTTGCATTATTTGACGTAGGGTTGACTTTCAGTGAGGAGGGGACCAGGCGACAACACTGTCAGAACCACCTCCACTGATCTTCCGCTGTCTCTGGCTTACAGTGAACATCATGCTGTCTAGTCTAATACATGTGCTAAACTGCATGTTAATTACTGTGCAGTCATTAGCTTAAAATGGTATCAGATTGACAACTGTTTGACTATTCGAAGACTTTATCAGAAATGTGTTTCACTCAGAGAAAAGATCCTAACTTTTTTGGTAAATGGAGTCATGAGAGACAAGGAAAGAACTTGGCCAGTCTAGAGCAGAGATTCTACAGTGACATGGCAGGTGGCAGAGGACACCGCACATGGCTGCTCAGCTGCACAGCAGCCTCTCAGTGATATCCATGCTTTAATGCCTGGAACCTATGTTCACTACATACTGGGAACAGAAACAAACACAAACCAGAACAACAAAAGCTGTGCAGATGTGGTTGAGGGGCAGATTTTAAACCAGGAGCATGCTGAGAACTGATTGCCTGGGATGGTTTAGTGGAATCACCAGTCCACTTGAACTCGAGTCAGAATAGACTCTGCTCAGCAAAGTGAGTGGATTCATGAGCACAGGAAAGGTTCATATTGTTTTCCTGCCTCTGGGCTGCATTCCACTTGAAGAACGTAGACAGCTCCTGGGAATAAAGGCATTCCTAGCTGCTAATAGGAAGAAAGCAGGTGCATTAGCTAGCTTCATGTTACTATCATGACTACCTGTAGTGACTTAATTACAGAAAGAAAAGTTTGACTTAGCTCATAGTTGTGGAGATTCAAAAGTCTCAGGCCTAGATTGGCTGAGTTCAGGTGGGGCTACAGATGATGATGTAGGAAGAGTGTGTCAGGGCAAAATGCTCACCCCACAACCGGAGCACAGAGGTAACAACAGGGATCTCCCAGTCCTTCTGAAGGTGTGCCTCAAGGATCTAAGGGCCCCCCACTAGGCCCCATCTCTCCTCTACTTTCCTTTCTGTTGTGATAAAACACTAGCCAAAAGCACTTCAGGGAGGAAAGTGTTTATTTGGCTAACCTTCCAGGTCATGGTTTCTCACTGAGGGAAGCCAGAGCAGGAACTCAGGCAGGACTTTGAGAGGTCAAACTCTGGAGGATATTGCATCTGGGCTTGCTTCCAGGCTTATGCTCAGCTTCCTTTTTTAAAATGCACAGGCTTGCCTTCCTAGGGATGGTACCACCCACAGTGGGCTCCCCCCCACACTTCCCCCAGTCAATTAGTAATAAATACAATTCACCGCAAATACACATGCCTACAGGCCAATCTGATCTGAGAATTCCCTCAGTTGAGATTCCCTGCCAAGGGCCTCTAAACTGTGTAAAGTTGATCTGATCCTTAACACTAAGACCTCTCAGGGTGTGGCATCACCCTAGGGGCCACATTTTTAACAGAAGAGCCTTAGGAGGATCATGGCAAGGAAATTCAGGTCAATAATCACAGGAAATGAGCCTCTCCATCAGAGCTCAGCTGACCTCCTTACTTTTCATCTTGGAAACTTCTTGGGAAAGAAATCAGCCTGTATAATTGAAATCTTTTGTAGAAAGGGATCTGAGGCAATACATCTCTACTGTTGTGAGCTGCTGAATTCGAGGTCATTTGATATACCAGGGCTAAGAAACTAATACATAAATATAAACCCATGACGGCTATACAGGTTAAATGTTTAAATGTAAATTTTTCAAATTAGTGCCCAGTGGATTTTTTGGGAACCACAAGGGACTAGTGAACACCACCTTAGTTTACTCTGACATTACTAAAAGAGGTGCACAGGGAATCTGAGAGGAAATCACATGGAATTATGCTGATTTTTGTTCTATTTTCAGAAATTTTTCTTTGCCTAAACTTTGTGTGTGTGTGTGTGTGTGTGTGTGTGTGTCTGAGTGTATGTCTTTGTGTCTCTCTATGTTAGTATATGCCTGTGTGTGTGTCTGTGTCTGTCTCTGTGTGTCTATGTGTCTGAGTGTCTCTGTGTGTATGTCTGTGCATATGTGTTTTTGTGTGTATCTGGGCATATGTGTGTGTGTGTGCATATGCATGCTCCTAGTGTGCAGGTGGGTCCCCAGACAATCAGAGCCCCTGGTGTCTTTCTCTACATAATAAAGCTAGGTGCATGACATTGTACAATTTTTCAAGCTCTCCCTGGTTTCCCGAGTATCAGATCTCACCGCGGTGGTTTATTCCCTCACTGCACTCCCTGAGATCATTGCTTACACCTGGATGAATGGTTTACAATGTGCAATTATGAAACGTGGAGATTGCATCACTAACCTGCTTCAGTGATTCCAGTGACTACTCACAGTTCTAAAATCACTTGCTAATTTGAAACTATCTTGTATATACTTTTTGTGGTGTGTGTATGTTTATGTGTGTGCTGGTACACATATGTGTTCAGGTGTGTGTGCACATGTGCATGCACTGACACTGGAGAACAGCCCCGAGTGTCATTCCTCGGGCACCATTCATATAATTGTTGGAAGAGGATCTCTCCCTGGCCTGGAACTCACCAAGTACGAAAAGTATAAGTGGCTAAAGGCTGACAATTCTGCGATGCTGAGGTCCCGGGTCTCAGCAGCTCCGGCCGACTGTGGAGACGTGGCTGCTGATACCATCCTCCGCAGCAATAAGAGAGTTGGGGGTTAGGGTTCATAGCTAAAGAATGCTTTGCAAGGGATTCAGGTTTGTGTTGCCTTGCTCCAAGGTGAGGCATATTTTTCTTCCTACACCTTGGACTACATCTCCTAAAGTCAAAGGCAAAAAGTAGTCAGGGTGCTCAGATGGAATGACACTGGGTTGGGATCCAGGCTCTTACCTGATAAACAGCACTAAACATATAACACATACATGAGGCAGAAGAGGGTTCAGCTGTCATTTAAACTGTGGCCATGAGAACAGAGCACAGGCAAAGCCCAAGAAGCAGAGCCTCAGACAGTCCACACATCCTCCCTCACCCATGGTGAGGTGACTGGCAAGGACCCAGCCAAGAACTTCCCCACTGTTTCTCACTATGTTCAGGCATGCAAAGGGGGAAACAGTGTCCAGAGAGCTGCAGGCAAAGACGCACAGAAGAATGAAAATCCAATCAGCAGTCTAGGCTCGTCCCCAAATACAAACACCTGCCATTGCATAAAAAGTCTGCCCACTAATTTCAGGTTTTTCATGTGGCTATGTTGGTAGCTACAGTTAGTATAGTTTTGGTTAGCGCGGTTTCAGTTAGTGTGGTCTTGTTTCTCCCCTCTGTTAAGGTGCTATTGCTGTGAATCTGTAGATCGAATGTCTTGAAGTCTACTTTACGTTCAGCAATGTTGAATTAAGTCAGTAATGAGATACTCAAAGTTTGGCAGCAATGAAGATGAGAGACAAATGCCACTTAGAATTAAGAAAATTCAGAAGAAGACCTAACCCAGTTCGCTCCATGGAATTGAACCTAAGCGTGGTGTTGACAAGTTAAAATCGGTTTTAACTGTGCCTTGAGAATTCCTCTTTTGGGAATTACAGAAAACACCTCTTTCTGAAAGAAATTGTATAAAATGGTTTTTGAATTTGGATCTATTTTAAAAGATAAAAATGCTTGCAGAAGTCCGGATGGTTGCCAGTCTTGAAACAAGGAATCAGATCATTTGATTCAGTGGAGTTTTTCATTTATCTGCACTTGAAGAACTCTTTCTGAGAGAGCCAAATTTAGTTATTAAAAAATAAAGAAAACAAACTGTAAAAATGAAAGGGACAGGATTCCTCAGATGACTCCAACTTCAGCTTATCATTCAATGGTCAGCACTTACAGAGCTACACTTTGCACCATTTCCTGTGGGAGCAAAAGGGACTACAGCCCAAGCGGCAGTCTCCCCTCGTGGTGATCCCTCCACATGCCACGCGCCCCCATCAAACGCCTGGCTGCCATGCAGGACCCTGCTTGAGGAATTCAGCGCAAGAATAAAATCAGCAGAGTTCTGAAATAATCTCCGTTTCATTGTTTGAATTTACATGGGAAGGACGAATCTGATCAGAGTTGACATCTTTTTCTTTTGTTATCTCCAGCAGTCTCCCCTCATGGTGATCCCTCCACATGCCACGCGCCCCCATCAAATGCCTGGCTGCCATGCAGGACCCTGCTTGAGGAATTCAGCGCAAGAATAAAATCAGCAGAGTTCTGAAATAATCTCCGTTTCATTGTTTGAATTTACATGGGAAGGACGAATCTGATCAGAGTTGACATCTTTTTCTTTTGTTATCTCCTCCGCTTTAAGCTGTTAGTATCTCTCTTAACCTCCTAATGAGAGAATTATGTTTGAGCAATTGCCACTCAGAAGCTTTTACGAAAATGAGTGTCATACTCGGCCTTCCCCTGTAGCTCATTAAGCGCTCCTTGCTTGCGTGGAGTATGTGTCGTTTAGCTTCCCTGTACCTGAACAGTGGACGTCATCGAACAATGGGGCTATCCAGCCTTTTCCTGTCTGTTACAGAACTCAGACAAGGCACTTGTCTTTTCACAGATAGTGTTACCAAAGCCTCAGACCTACTTGTGAATGATGAAGGGCCAAGATATAAAGTATTAAAACCAGTAAATAAAAATATTAAAGCTTTCTTTTGGTTATGAATACATTTAAAAAACCTTTTCTTTAGTTCATTACAAAGAACAGTATAAAATACAAGATTCGCTATGACCTGAAAAATATGACATTTGGTTTGCCATATATACACATATATTCAAATGATTTACAGTGGGGCATCTGTCCATAAAACCATTAAAGCTCTGTTTGTGTGAAGAATTCCCACACAAGCTGTGCTCACTTGAGCCCAGTACAAAACAGCTACTTAGACACAGCCTTTCGGTACTAGGTCTGCCATCAGTTTTGAAGAGTTAGAAATTCTTGAATTTAGAACTTTAAAAGCTTCTGATCCTTTTGATGTCCTCTTGTTAGGTGACAGCGAGGTCAGCCTCCTCTTAGATTTGAAGTTTCTGATGTTTGCTCTTCTTTCCTTCTAAGACAAGAGATTCAAAGGTTCAGTTCTATGTTCCAAAGACTTTTGTGCAATGAGCTGGGCTCCTTCCCAGTTCTCTTTCTCTCACTGTAAAGCATTTTTCCACCTTTTAGAAACTGACTTATCTCCTGCATACATGCTCCTGAGAATAGATGCCAGAGCAAACAGTGGTCTGAGGTGCAAGACAGGATCTTTCTTTAAATCCCCCACATTCATTGGTCCTCCCTGACCTTCCTCTCCCCAGACGCGTTGGTGTCTGTGATGTTTGCTAACACTCCACATCTTCCTTCCCCTCGTTCACCTGCTGTTGTTTCTCAACTCAGCAGTAAAGTTTACTTCTACATGACAATCAAAAGGAATCTCCTCCTATAGAGCACAACACACAATAGTTTCACAATTAATTCTTACTGCAGCGCGATTACCTACTGTTACCAAGAAACAAGACAGGGATGCCCCTTGTTCATTCTGCAGTCTTCACGACGGAGATTCCCAGCACCTCGGCCATGGTCTCTTGGTGGCACTGGAATTATTGTCTGAGGACATCACCTTCTGCACATTGTTAATTCTGTGTGTCCAGCATGCACAATAGTTTCACAATTAATTCTTACTGAAGCGCGATTACCTACTGTTACCAAGAAACAAGACAGGGATGCACCTTGTTCATTCTGCAGTCTTCACGACGGAGATTCCCAGCACCTCGGCCATGGTCTCTTGGTGGCACTGGAATTATTGTCTGAGGACATCACCTTCTGCACATTGTTAATTCTGTGTGTCCAGCATACGTGTAGAGCTCTTGCGTTTTCCCTGGAGACTTTCCCTCACTTCTTGTTCGTGGGGATCAAGTAGATCTAAGGGTCCCGCCATGGTTCATCAACTGTCTGCCTGATCTTTACACTGTGCTGTCTCTAATGATTGATTTAGGCATGAACGCGAAGCCAAAGCTAAAGTAATAAGAGCTAAAGATACATAACTGCAGGATAGGAGCTGTTAAAGTGGAAATAGGAGACCCGCTTCCTGAGGTGACAGTGGCCACCAGGGGGATCTGAGAATAAAGCTAAGAACCTCCAAGTAAAAAGGTAAAAGGAAACAGCTGGAGAGCACAGTTGGCAAGAGTCTCCAAGAGTCCAAGTCTAGCCATGCTTTCATGGCATCTACTTTTGAATGTTTGAGTTATGTTAAATGAAGCTTATTTCCTGTTTTGCTTAAACCAATTTGAGTGAGTTTTCTGCCATTTACAGCTTTAAAAGATCATCTCACTACTCAACCTAGATTTGCATTCGGCTTTACCCAGATTGCAGATTAAATATACATGTGCCATGTACATCTATACTGTTATAATTTTCAAACATATGAAACACTACTGTAATGATAAATACAGTAAAATTATGTATTGAATTATGATCAGTGTGGCTCTGCATCTTGTTACTCAATGGACTCTAAAAGTTCAATTGTGTTGTTACTTGAAGACTGGCTACACTGTAATACTAAAAAACATTGACACATTCAAAGTGTTTGCAAAAACGTATTTGGACATCTGGATCTATATCTGTGTTCAATAAATATTGATGGATTTGCTTTTGACAATATTTTTGCTTTTTTTGTTTCTTTCATTCAATGTATGATTCTTGAGTTCCTGATGGGGGCAGGTCAGTGCTAAACAAGTCTAACTCTAGTCAGGTAAAGACATGAGTAGACAGAAGTTTCTGCACATAAAACAGTGGTGGGGGCAGGGCTGGGCTGCGGGGGCAGGGCTGTGCTGTTGGGGGCAGGGCTGTGCTATAAGTCTAACTCTAGTCAGGGAAAGACATGAGTAGACAGAAGTTTCTGCACATAAACCAGTGGTGGGGGCAGGGCTGGGCTGTGGGGAGCAGGGCTGGGCTGTGGGGGGCAGGGCTGGGCTGTGGAGCAGAGAGTAGGTCCTCTTGTGTCTACGTACTGTCCTGGAATGTGAAATCCTTTATCGCCATGTGTTTATTATAGAAACTAAGAAACTAACAAATCAATATGATACCCACACACATAAGCACAGTGTGTTCTGATCAAATCTGAGCATCATTTCCATGACGACCCTCCCCTGCCCCAATCTCTAATCTCTTTGTTTCAGGTTCTTTCAGCTTCTGTTGTGAGACAGAGCATGAAATGCTTGCTTTTCTGTGTCCGGCTTACTTAAAGTCACGTCATGTGATGACTTCCAGTTCCATCTATCTGATTATAAATAACAAGATTTCATGACTCTTTACAACTGAATAATACTCTTCTGTGGTGTGTCTATAGTGTTTTCTTCATTTATCTGTCAGTAGGTACCTAGATGGCTCCACAGTCCAACTCTTTGAATAGTGCTGCAGTAAACATGGGGACACTGCTACGTCCTTGGCATTCCGAGTTTCTTCTGTTGCACATACACTCAGAAGTGACAGGGCTGAAGCCTTTGGTACACCCACTTGTAGTTCTTTTGAGGGTCCTCTATACTGTTATCTACAATGGCTATCCAGAGAAAGGCCATACATAACAACCCACAGCTAATATCATACTGAATGGCAAAAATGGAAAAGTATTTTCCTTAAGATCAAGAACAAGGAAGAAGGGGGCAAAGGACCTGGGTTCGAGTCCCAGAACCCACATGGTGGCTAACAACTGTAACTCCACTTCCAAGGGATCTGATGCCTTTTTCTGGTCTCTGAGGGCTTCATGTGACATGGATGCACTTACATACATGAAAGTAAAACACATACATATAAAATAAACATAAATGTAAAAATGAACAAGGCAAGAATGCCTGCTGTCACTACCCTTCCTCAGTGTGAGCAGGAGGATTTAGCCAGAGGAATTAATGAAGAGAAACAAAGTAGCACAACAGGAAGAGAGGGCGTCCCATTAGCCCTGTTTGCAGAGAACATGATTTTACATGTAGAAAAAACAGAAGATTCGATCAAAAGGCAACTGGAACAGGCTGATTCAGTGAACAGCGGTATACAAAATCATCACCCCAAACACTCAGAGCTTTTCCATACACCAATAATGAATTCCTGGGAAAGAAATCAGGAAAGCAACCCCGTTTACGACAGATACAAAACACGAAACACCGTGGAACAGACCTGACCGAGGAAGACTTCTCTATGAAGATCACAGAGCAACTTGTGGAACTGATGGAGGAAGGCACACAGGTGTGCAACGGTCCTCCAATCTTAGCTAGGAAGAATTAACACTGTTAAAATGCCCAAAGTATGGCTAGCTGCTCATGGATTCAATGTTATCCTCATCAAAATACCAATGACACTCTTCATACAACTAGAAAAACAAATCTGAAATTCAAATAGAAGTGGAAAAAACATAGGAATAGAAACAATTCAAGGAAATGGAACTAGGAAGAGAGGATCCAGTTACTCCAGTTATCCCTGTTTGCAGATGACGATTCTGTGTGAAGAATATCCTCAGCAAAAGGAATGAAGCTGGAGGCCTCACCATCCTTAATTTCAAGGCAAATTATACTATTATGGTGACAACAAAAAAAAGCATGGCATTAGCATAAAAAACAGACCAACAGGACAGAACAGAGGTTGAAAAATAAGCCCGAGAATCCAGTCAATTGATTCACAGCAAAGGCCCCAAAAGCACACGCTGCAGCAAGGGATGCTGGGAAAATTGGATATCCACATAGCGGGGCCTGAAACTTGACCTCTCTCTCCCACACAGTGTGCACATCAACTCAGATAGATCAAAGCTCTAGGTGGAACCTAAGTGGAACTCTGAAACGGCTAGATAAACACATAGAGGAAGTAGCTCAACTTTTCAATTGATTTTAGGGCGGTTTCTTCATTAGCTTGAAGTAGCATTGTCTTACGTCATATGGTATATTGGTCTGCAGTGGTTTTGACCAACATTTGGCCATGGGTAGCTTCATATGACTCAGCCTGATGGAACGGTATTTATTGATAAAGTCAACGTTATTGGTTTACTGTGTCTGTGCTGTAACCGTATATCATATATTATGCTAAAAGAAGTTACAGAGATTTTGTGAAATGTTTCAACTGACTCATCCTAGCTTATGTTCAAACCAGCTTGTCTATTGAGACATAACCTAAGTGAGAGTTTCCCTTTCCAGGTCGTTGGTAGTCTGCTGAAGCGACAGCTATTTCCGGTGCACGACACAGCACGACTTCGCCTTCTGATGTAAAGTTGCTGTCTTTCCAACTCTCTTCGTGGTGGCGGCACCGATGTCTTTCCTGTGTGAAGCCTTTTCTTTCATTTAAAATTATATAATTATATGGTATCTTGATTCAGAGAAAATGCTCGCAAAAAAAAATTGGCTTTTACTTAAGCTTTAAAACCTTTTGGTAATTTCCTATTGTCCAGAGGCCCTGACAATCTTCTGTGTTCATTTAACCCATTCCTTTCTTTCTGTAGAGTTTTAATGATCTCTGATATCATCTACAATGAAATTGAAGAAAATTATCTTGAAATTACGAGAATATATAAAATATCAAAGCGGGGTCACTCCCTCTTACCCATGCCCTGCCTCCCACTGTTTGCTGATAACTGTGATGAGAGCTATGCAGACTATTGATCCACACCTCTGTAAGGACTGTGTGTTCTGCACCTTTGAAGTGCCCAGGGTGCCTGGGGAACACAGGACAGTAGCCACAAGAGGTGTTTAAGCACAAAATGTTTCTGAAACTCTAGATGCAAAGCCAGTTTATTTTGTATTCCAGAAGACACCTGTACATTGTCTAAACCTAATTATGCTTTCTAACATTTGCAAAATTAAAGACTCATCTAAGCATTTCATTAATTTAGTCCTCTTAATCCACCCATTTGTTTAAAAAGGTAAAAACCATGCATTTCAGGTGATCTTGGGTCATAGTGTCAATTCATATTTATTTGAACGTCTCAGAAAATAGAGATCACAAAGCCTGTTGTGGGAAGAATGTGGAAAATAGAAAGCCAGCCACGTAAGTAAACCTGAGAGGCCAGGATTACTCTTATTTGAGAAGAATCCATTCTAGCAAGAAATTGAAGTAGATGCTTTGGCTTCTAAAGTGCTGAGGACCCAGATGTGGGCGAAGAGACCTCCTCGGTGAGGAGTGGACTGAGGACTGACAGGACACATGATCCACTGACCCGAGAATGAACCAGGACTCAGTGATTGGAGGTAAAGCCCATTCCTGTCAAAGTCTGGGACTAAGTATGTCACGGTGATACAGCAGTCCCTTCCCTCTGCCAGGTCCCAAACCAACCACAAGGACTGTTTGCATGTGCTTGGGATCTTGCATCCAGCAGCACGAGTCCCCACAGATTATCCAATCATGCACCTATGGGTCCAGTAACCTCTGCTTTTAAAATCCCTTTCCAACCTGCAGCTCCCTTCAGTTTCTGTTTCCCAAGACTTCACAACTTCGTGAAAACTTTGTGCTTGCTATCTCCTCCATCCAGCCTACCAAGACATGTTGCCACAGTAATGATGCCAAAGCTGTGGTCCGCTTGCTGCTTGCTTGGCTTCTACCAACACTGTCACTTAGCAAACATGAAACAGGATGATGTGTCTGTGGCTCTCTTTGCTCAGAAGTAAAATGGAATAATAGCTTTATCGAATGTGTTGTAAATTATTAGTATAAAATAGTCAAAGCATGAAGACTGACGTGATAAATACTTTGTATGTGGTGGAAGCATTGATTAAGATAGGTCCTGACCAGCGAATGGAAACTTGTAGGTATCTGAGTGGTTCTATCCTGACAGGTACAAGGGTCACTGTTTTGTCTTCATGGTTCCCATCGCCATTGTGCTCAGCATGGTGGGAAGGTCTTGACTAATTGAAGCCTGTTCTTCCTAACTCTCTGAAAACTGTTCCACCCCCAACCCTGGTTTTCACCCTACTTCTTTCCAAGCTTTCTTTTTCTCCCCAGATTAGGTCCTCTTAGGTCCTCCTCTCTCCACAGACCACCTCCTCCACTCCATAGACTATAAACGTTCTCTTTGTTGAGATGCTCAGACACATTTTTCACGTGTTGATATCTTCCTGTGCTCCAGATTTGCATTTTCAAAAACCTCCTTGAGGCCTCTTCTTAAACATCTAACAGGAACCTCACAGACCTCTTGACTTCTCTTTCTAAGAATCTGCTTCCCAACTGACGTCACTCAGATGCCATTTGATTGCTGAGCTCCCACTGTTCTGTCCTGCATCTTCTGTGTGTGTCCTCTGTCAACCCGAGACTCGACCTGAGAAGACATCAAGTGTGCTGACACCTCCTTCCATGCCAGCACATCTTAGTTTAGTTCAGACCCCAGAGATTCCACCTTCTCTCAGCTCCCACAGTGCCCTATGCTAATCCGTTATTCACAATATTTCAGAATATTCTTTGCTGAAAGTATCAATCTCTACAAACGTAACCCTCATAAAGGCAGGACCTGTTTGTGACCCTAGTGTCTGCAGTGACAAAAGAAGAGCTGGTGTGTAGTAGATGCTGAGTAAATGAGTGGGGCTGGTCCTGCTTCTCGATAGCTTAAACATCCACATGGCTTCATTCATGTTAAAGCAATGTTTCTACTGTCGAATGGACCATAAGATCACGTATAATCCGGATCTTGAATGGATTGATGGAGGGATGGATAGGTAGACTGATAGACAGGTAGATGGTAGATAAATAGATAATACGTTGGTAGATAGTAGATACCAGGCAATATAGAGATAAATGATTGATAGGTAACAGCTAAATTATAGATGAAGGATAGATGGTATGTAATAGGTTGGTAAGTAGGTAGGAAGGTGATAGATCCATTTCTCCTTAGGTATTTTCATCTTTCTCACTTATTTTTTTTTCTAGAATCATTTCTGCCCATACATTACCTGCTGGTAACTATTTATTTATTTATTTATTTATTTATTTATTTATTTATTTATTTATTCCCTGTAGCACCAGGTGGCCTGGAACACACTATGTAGACCAGGCTGGCCTCGATCTCACAGAGATTCTCCTGCCTCTGGCCCCAAGTGGTGGGATTAAAGGCATGTGCCACAACACCAGGCTTCTTTATATATTATTTAGATGTCCCCGCTAATATCACCTTCTCAGAGAAAACTTCTTTGGTAATGAAAATAGTCTCTATGTGCCCAGTAGCTCTCTATCACCCCTACACATTATGGAGCACTTAAAATTCTCTGAGATTGACTTAATTATTCATCTCATTGTCTACTTCCTTCCGCCCTGAACCCACACCCTCTTCAGGGATCTTTGCTATCTTTGCCACCCTGGATCCTTGACACTGACTGGGCAGTGTGCGGTGCAAGGAAAATGTTGGTTGAGCAGAGGACTGTCAATGTGTAACGTTCTTGATCTTACAAGGTACTTAATGAAATTTAGAGACTGTATCATTCCAGACAGTCACCTGAAGCGGGAAGCTGAGTATTGAACATGGACAGTGTAAATGACTGATCACCTTTCACAATTAGAGGAGACGGTCTGCAGTCACACAATCGACGTCAAAATATATCCCTGTCTTCTTCTCTCACGTGGTTGTACGCAAACTGTCAAAAAGTGAGATGCTTCACTGAAATGGAACAACCAGGTAGAGCTTCTAATGCTTTTAACGAACATCTAAAGTGAGAGATAATGATCAACCTTCCCAAATGTCATCAGAGAACTCTCCCCATGGATTGGGAGTCTAAAACCTTTCCTCTACGAAGACATTAATTACAGAACCTAGTGATTTATTGATTTCATTAAGATGTTCTATACAGTTTTCTTCAAAACACCTTTGTGAATCCTGAACTGGTAATTTATCCTGTGCTTCTGCTCTGCCAGAGAAACCTACCGTCTACCGCCGTGGGAAGATCTCGCCATTCAGTGTTCTGTCTCTGTCCTGGGGTTTTGGAGAGTCCTTTCGTTTTTAGGTCTTCACCCTTCTACAATCCGCCCCCCCCCCGCGACTTTCTCTTATATCTGTGTGCCTCTCTATTCGTTCTCTAATCACTGTTCAGCAGTTTTAGTTCTGACCATTGTTATTTCTAACTGGGCGGTCTACATGGACTGATACTAACCACATAGCCACAGCTGTAAACTTCTGGAAAGGGACACCTAGACATTTACACCTCTTCAACTTTCAAAGTTATTACTAATCACTCAACACATCATCTTGAGCATGTATTATTTACTAGACCCTGGTGACCACAGGAGCTATGGTCCCCGTCCTTGCTCCCCAACAGTCTGAGGGGATAGAAAGTGAAAGACAACTGTGGCAAAGGGACTTAGGTGCTAGGGTAAGGAGAGGAATGATGAGACAGCTGACCTTGTCTGTGATGGGACAGGCTGATCAGAGGATGTCACCATTGGGAGCGAACATCTCAGGCTCCACGTGCCCCACATCATGTGTATGAAGTAAGCACAGTGACTTCACTGATACTCAGGCAGGATGCTGCTGAGACTCGTGCATCCCCGCCTGTGGTGCTGCCTCATCTAGAGCCTCCACTTCTTCCAGGTTCCTCGTCTCCTCACTCTCACTTGGGATCAGCTGTCAGATCCGAGTGACTTTAAGAGCGAACATCTCAGCCTCCACGTGCCCCACATCATGTGTACGAAGTAAGCACAGTGACTTCACTGACACTCAGGCAGGATGCTGCTGAGACTCGTGCATCCCCGCCTGTGGCGCTGCCTCGTCTAGAGCCTCCACCTCGTCTCCTCACTCTCACTTGGGATCAGCTGTCAGATCCGAGTGACTTTACCATCACCTCCAGCCTGTCCTGCTTCAGTGCACTGCTTATGTTTTAATTTAGACCCTTTGGTCCTGGGCTATCTTAACTCCTCTCTTACAGCCAACAGCCAGGTCCTAAGCCACTGTCTACCACATCTCCAGAGTTCTGTTGTTTTGAGAATTTATGTCATCATAGCTTGACTCATTGATCCTTTCTCTTGTAGGTGAGCTGATGGTGGAGAGGAACCCACTCTCCCTGTCTGACAAAGTATTGCCATGAAGACTTTGAGGATAAGGGTCTTACTGTCTTCAGAGCACAAGAATTTAAAGACACAAAACAGGAATCTGCAAGAGCTATGGACCTGCTCTCCTGGTCACAGCTGTGGGCCACTTGAAGGCTGGATGGAGCCATATTTTCCTGAGAGTTGTTCTTTGGACAGTCAGAAGGTTTAGAGTGAATTTTCTGCTTGTGACCTAATGCTATATTTTTCAATAGTCACAATTAAAATAAAACACTTTGGAACTGTTCAAATCAGAGAAGTATTTCCTATGTTATTTTTTAAAGCAAATCAAAGGGTTCAAGTCAAATTAAACAGTGCCATAATTAATACAGTGTTTTCTATTTTTGTTTTGAGTTCTTTTGTTTTTGGTTTTTGAGACGATGCTTCACTCAGTTGTCCAGACAGACCTCAAACGTGAGGCAATCTTCCTGTCTCAGCCCTCTCCTGAGTATTGGGATGACAGTCTTGACCACCATGCCTTGCTGTGTCAAATTTCAACTATTCTGTGAATTGTTCATGACAATCCAGTGCTCCTATCTTACCAGATTTCAGATAACTGAGCTAAGGCAAGATCTGGTGCTGCAGAGAGGACAGTGGGGCTGCTCACTTAGGACTGAACTGCAAGAAAGTGTGTTTTAACATGATGCTTCAGGCTTCCTCTCCATTTCTATCACTCCTGTGTTTCCATCCTCTTCTTCCTCCTCCTCCCCTTCCCCTTCCTCTTCTTCCTCTTCTTCCTCCTCCACTTCCTCCTCCTCCCTTTCCCCTTCCTCCTCTTCTTCCTCTTCTTCCTTTTCCTCTTCTCCCTCATCCTCCTGTTCCTCCTCCTTCTCTTCCTCCTCCTCCTCTTCCCCCTCATCCTCCTCTTCCTCTTCCTCCTCCTCTTCCCCCTCATCCTCCTCTTCCTCCTCCTTCTCTTCCTCCTCCTCCTCTTACCCCTCATCCTCCTCTTCCCCCTCCTCCTCCTCTTCCCCCTCATCCTCCTCTTCATTCTCCTCCCTTTCTTCTTCCTTTCTCCTCCATTCTGCTCATCTTTATCTTTCTCACCCCCTCTATTAAATTATATTTTGACCATCAGGAAGAAAAGTTATTGAGTTAGAGAAGAGGAAAGCAGTGAAGAATTATTAACTATTCTTCCCTAGAGATATTATTTGAAATTCTTATTTGTAGCAAAGATATGATTCTGAAACAGTAATAAACAAGCAGGGAAACAAATTCCTTCTCAAACCATTTGAGGTCAAAGGAAGAAACAAAACACGTAGTGCACATCTCTTAGAAGCCAGAAACAGTGATACCACTAAGTCACACCATGAGGCAGATGCCTCTGTGTTTCATAAGTGAAGACATCCATTGGAAATAACCTGTCAGTCACTGTAGGGTTTAGGAGCTGGGGAGGAGTTAAGCTTCTCTTTGCCTCACACACAGTCTCTCTGCTGTGCTTGGCTATGGGCTCTTTCACTGTCCGCTCACGTTCCAGATTCTTATCAGGCTCTTTAGTCTTTATATTGTTGACCAAACTTCATGACAGAATTCTTTAAAAAATATGATATTCGGGGCTGGAGAGGTGGCTCAGTGGTTCAGAGCACTGGCAGCTCTCTCAGAGGACCTGGGTTCGATTCCCAGCACCCACATGGCAGCTGCCACCAGAAGAGGAATCCAATGCCCTCTTCTGACCTCCGTGGGCACTGCATGACATGGATGCATTTACATCCATGCAGACACTACCTGCATACACATAAAATAAAAATATTAAAACATTTAAAAAATATGACACTGAAGCTGTGCATTGTGGTACATGCCTACAGCCCCAGTACTGGGGGAGCAGAGGATTACGAATGCAGAGCTAGCCTGGGCTACAAAGCAAGAGTTTGTCTAAAGCAACAGGAAAAACAGCACAAGCTTGTGTGGGCCAGTCATGCTCAGGTTTTGAGAGAAAGACTTTGAGAAGCCACAAAATGTTCTTTATCTGAACAGTCCCAGCACCACACCCAGCCCCAGGAGCAGGGCCTGCTGTGCACAAGTACTTTGCCTTTGCAGCCCATGCAAGCAGCTGACAACCCTGACTTTCACAGTCTTTCACTAACCAGATGCTCAAAATAAGAATTTGAATCCTCTACTTGTTTGTTTCCCATTGCTCGATGAGTTCTGTCCATCACTTAGTTCTCACTGTGCTGTGCTTGATCACTCAGAGCTACGTTTTACCTGAAAGTATTCTGAAACCTGTGAAAAGAGAAACAGAAATGACACATAAAAAAAGGTGTTTGTGCCGGGTGTGGTGGCACACGTTTTTAATCCCAGCATTTGGGAGGAAGAGACAGGCAGATCTCTGAGATGGAGGCCGGCCCGGTTTACACAGCATGTTCCTGGCCAGTTGGGGTTGCAGGGAGACCCTGTCTCAAAAAACCGAGAACAATAACACTAAACGTGTCCTGTTATTGACACACGTGAACAAAGGTGAGGTGGAGCTCTAATTCCATAATGCTCTTTTATGCACTAAATTAGAATTCTGTACTCGTAATTTACAACACGAGCCTTTCTACATAAGATTTCAACATTCCAAGCAAAGCTGTCTTCATTGACGAATCCTTCCTGTTCTTCACAGTGAGCACTACCTGCTTAGCAGGCAGGCATTCAGCAGAACAATCTGCTACCTAAATGAAATCTACCTGAGCTGGGCCTCCCTAAGCCATTTACAGCCATCAGGAGAAATTTCAGTTTGTTACGATGATTTTCACTGTTTTAAAAATGTGTGTGTGTGTGGTGTGTGTGTGTGTGTGTGTGTGTGTGTGTGTGGTGTGTGTGTGTGTGTGGTGTGTGTGTGTGTGTGTGTGTGTGTGTGTGTGTGTGGTCTGTGTGTATGAGGGTGCACATGTTTATACACATGCATGTAGAGATCTGAGCACAACCTTAGAGGACATTGTTCCTCAGGAGCTCTCCACCTTTTTTATTCAAACCTGGAGCTTGCCGGGTGGCCTAGGCTGGCGGGTCAGTGAGCTCCAGGGCTCTGCCTGTGTGTGCCTCCACAGTGCTGGGATTACAAGTGTCTGTCCAGCACACCCAGTGTTCCTCGCTGGCTCTGGGAACTGGACTCAGGGCTCATGCTTTCATGGAAAAAGCTATCCACTGAGCCATGTTCTCTCCAGCCCTCATTGTGTGTATTTTGAAGTGAATTTCCTTCTGCCAACTAATTTTATCCAATCCAACTATGTGACTTTAGGTTACACAGGCTTAAATCAGTGTGGAAATGGGAGTTCTTTCCACAGAATGATTGTTCAATATATATATTTTTTCTGTTCCTCAGGTGACAGACGTTTCCTCCTGTTCCCAGAAGGAAAGTCCATCTTTGTGTTTCTTGTACCTGAGTTACATTGTTTATGTGACCTCATTTTTATGATCTAGATTCTAAACTATTTTGTTGTAACTTTTTATGTCAGAACACAAGTTTTCATTAGAGCTCGCAGATTATAAACGATAATATAAATTATAAATGATAATGATAAAAAGCTCTTTAACCACTTCCCCAGGTCCCCATTTACGTGCTACATGCTGAACACCTGTTTTTATAAATGAAAAGCTTTTGGGGTAGTTTTTTTTCTCTTCAGGAATTATATCTACTAGGGAGCAATGCTTAGGAGGTCACATGTGGTTTTTAAATAATTATCTTTTTTTTTTCAGTCTTTTTGAGGCAAGGTCTCCCTGTAGCCCCAGCTGTCCTGGAACTCACT
>NW_008355795.1:824370-837463 GCF_000622305.1 Nannospalax galili
TTGTCTCCATGTATGTACAACACATAAGTGCAATGCCCGCAGAGGCCAGAAGAGGGCATTAGATCCCCTGGAGCTGGAGTTATGGGAACCAAACCCAGGTCCTCTGTGTGAGACAAGTGTGATAACCACTACACTATGGCAACAGCCTGTACCTCTGTAAGAGCAGACAGTGTTCTTAACTGCTGAGCATCCTTCCGGGCCCTGAGGTATATGTCTTCAGAAACATCATTATTTTTAGTGTTACAGAAACACTACGTGCTCCTTTTCAGTTCACTGTACATACTTGGATAAGAAGTAGAAGCTATCTCTAAGCCTCAGATAAGGATCAGAGCCTGGGAGAATGGACAGTTGGCAAATGTGTGTTTGAAGGCAGCTGGCTCATTCCCTCCTGTCAGTGTCAGCAGGCAGACTGAACGTGCAAGTTCTCAGACAGCTACCTGGACCTTGGTGTGGCAAGGATTCATATTCACTGACGGCATCTGAGGAAACCTTTCTTCTTCCAATCAAGTTCTTTAGTTGGAATTCGCTTTGATAGCCACAGAGAGATTATTTGGCAAATAATTGTTCCTTCACTTTAAGGTTATAAAAAGGACAAATACTTTTCGTTCATGACTGGAGCAGTTCCGACTGGTGTAACGTCGCACTTCTGTCAGACTTTACTCTCTTGTAGTCATTACTAACATTAGACAATTTTTTGTTAGTCACCTATTTAAAGACTATAATTTGATGAATTTTGAAAGATGTATACTCTTGTGAAACCACTATCCACTTCCACCACTAAACTGCGGTCTCAAGACACATGGTTATGCTTTCAACCCAGAGAGATTCCCGGAACTCTTACAGCTGTTCTGCCCTCAGCCCGCAGCTCCAGGAAGCCCTTCATCCTGCTTTGCTGTAGGTGAGTTTGCAGGTTCTCAAACTCTGTTTATTGGCACAATAACAGAATGTTTGCTGAGCATATGTGGGCTTTGGTTTGAGTCTCTCGAATTACAAAGTGTGTGTGTGTGTGTGTGTGTGTGTGTGTGTGTGTGTGTGTGTGCGTGTGCGTGTGTGTCTATCTGTCTGTCTTCCGGTAGGTAATTTCTTTCACATGACAGGAAGTGAATTCAGTCAGAGGATCATGACTGTATTTGAATACAGAATTTAGATTATTCTGATTCATTGGGAGACTGAAGAGAAACTGAGAGATGAGAGGATGGTGCAGGCGTTTGTGCCAAAGACTCAAAAGCCACTTTCATCCTGGTGAGCAGCAGGCAATTTGCACTTGCGTTGTTGAAAGCACAAGAATTATTTTAAAAAGGAAACAAAAATCCTATTAGAGAGTAACTTCTGAGTCAGTAAAAAGTTAAAAATTTTCCATTAAGGCATTCAATAATCCCCGAATTTAAGAAACTTAGCATCAAAATAAAATAAAATTCTGAACTGATTAATTTAGACAAAAAAATGTAACAAGCTTGAGAAGTGTTGCCATTGCCTCTGTAGGGTCAGATGAATCTGATTTGATTGCCCACACGCCCATTTGGAAGACTATTTAAATAATTTGACTGTGACAAGCCAAACTGCATTGAGATCTCATTGAAAGTCAAATGGAAACATTAATTGCGTGCAAAAATATTCCAGTCAGGCATGTAAATGCTGCAGGTTAGGAAATAAATATGTTGCCTATGAGAAGGAAAATCAATTGACTTAGCAAAAGCAAACTTTGGTGCGAGTCTACTGAAAATCACTAAGACTTCAAGGGGTTGTTTTTGGCTTAAGAGCTAACAGACACCCTTGGGCCATGTCCACACTACAGAATAAGTTTGTATGACTACCTTCTCACCTGAGAAAATTAGATCAGTAAACAACTAAGTGTTTTTTTCCATTTTTTCTTATTGTTTCCTCTTTTCTCTTCTAGTCTATTTTGTTCTTGGCTAGTTTTAGTGACTGGCAGGCAAAATATTATCTATAGCATAAAATATCTATGCTCCTGACTTATGCAATAGGACTATTAATTGAGCAAATGAATAACTTCCATATTATTAAATGCCATCCTTATTTCAAGCAAGAACTTACCTTCTCATGTCTTATGAATTCTGTAAAGTGAAGTCCATGTGCTGAGACAAACTGTTAAGTATGCTGTGCTTTTATTCAGTCATGGCTCCTCTGCTTAATTTGGGACTAAATGTCAATTTATACCTGTGCTCCAGACAGTAGGACTGAATGATATGAGTATCAATCTTATTCTACTATCAGCTTTATCATCTTAGAAATTTTGTTACTCTCTTAAGCCTTTCAGTGATTGTGTTGAAAAGCATCCTCAAAGCGTTATGGAGATTTCAGCAGCGAATTATACTCATAGAACATTGAGTTCAACGGCTGGCACAGTGATACATTAACAGATGCTATTTATAGTCCTGGATTTGTAAATGAATTCCTGGATGCCTCTGACACATGGTAACTGAATGTATACTAGGGCCCAGTCCCTGCGCCAAAACAGGGGGAAGAAAATGATTCAAGATCCACAGCACCCATCCTGAAGAGCCACATGCCCAGGGGGTGTTTTAATAGAATGAGGCATATTAACCCAAGAAAGGCAGAGACATGAGGGGAGGGGAGGAGGGGTCCTGGGAGGGCTTCCTGGAGGAGGTAGCTGGGGTGCATAGGCATCAGTCAGGAGCGAGTAGCTCCCTAGGAGGCCTATGCTGAGTGTACCTTTCTGATGGAGACCAGAGATGCAGCCACAGGAGACAAAGCCAAAATGAAGCCACAGGGAAATTCTTATCTCTCTCTGCTGCTGAAGAAGCTTCACAATTAACAGTTCATTAGCCTCATATTTAGGATACAAAAGAAGCCTTGTCAAGGTTAATGAGAGTTCAGTGGGAAATGTCTGCCCGCAAGGCCACCCGCATCACAACAGGAGGCTCAGAATATCTCTCTCATACTTTCTATGAAATGAGAAAGGAGAAATTAAAGAAAGCGAAAGAATCCTAAGACACTTGTAATCATTCTTTTCCTTCATAAAACCTTGGCAAGTCAGGAGGCCTGCCTCAGGATAGCCCTTTCTGAGAACACAGACAGTAAAAGCCTGTTAAAATGTGCTTCATTCTGAAAGAAAGGGGTCACCTAAGATCCCTGACCCTTAACTCAGAATGGACTAATGAAAGCTGGCTGCTACTTTAAGACTTTAGAAAAGGCTTTCCCTTCCCTTGGAAAGAAAGCTAGCATCATCAGAGTCCCACCGTTTCATCTGTGGCACTGCATGCGCCTTTCACTAATTTTCAGTAGGTTGTTGAAACCATTAAATCTGGGTTTAGTGTCTGAGAATATGGTTCTTCATGACAAGGCTTGAAATGTAATTGATACAAAGACCTTCCCTGGAGGATCACAGAGCTCTTTGGTGAGGCCCGCCTGTTCTTTTCTCCAGCTGCTCAAGGTAACAGTAAAGCTTTCAGAAAAGGAATGTTGTCCCCTGGACCATTATGACACCATGGAACCTTCCATTCTGCAGGAGGAAGATAATCCATGGTACTCTGCTAATAACACTGCCCACAGCTTGACAGAGGCCAAATCTCCATCTGAGATCTTCTGGCAACTCGGCTTGCAATGAACAAAAAGTAGGTGAGCAGAAGTTACCAGAAAAAAGCTGTATCTGTATACTAGAAACATTCTGCAAGGCCAACTGATTGACACTTTTCTCTGATTGTGGAGAGCTAAAATGTAGCAGATTCAGAGCTAAATTATCTGGTGCTAACTCTGCCCTCTAAATACCCATTGATCGTTCGCCCCTTTGTGTAAGTTAACACCCTGGTGACTATAAAGCAAAACCCTCTTTGGAAGACACTAACAAAACCCTAGCTTCTACCAACCCAGAAGCAAAGAATGCTATCAGGTCAGGTCACATGTGAGGCCTGCAGTGCAGATGTCACCTCTTTGCTGAACCACCCTGCCTAGTGTTTCCACCGGCATCTTGAAAAAGGCCTTGATTTATAACCTTCTTTGTTCTGATCCCATAAAAACACGACGAAGACTTCGTTCTCGCCTTCAGCCATTCTGCCACCATGCTGCCTCTTATGATGGACTCTTGTTCCCCTGGAACAAGACAAATCTGTGTCCCCAAATGCCCTTCAGTGTGGGTTCATCCAGTGGAGCCTGGTCAACATGCCAAGAATCTCACCCTTAAACCAGATGACTCTCCCCCTCCCAGAAGCCATCTGTTGCCAATATTTCCTCAGACTAATGCATCTCTCAACTCAGCAGAGACGCTTTCTTAAGCAGCATATGGTGATTAGCACAGAGACCCACAGCAGGCCAACGTGTGGAGAACAAGAGGCTTTAAGAAGAATTGGTACATCTTCCTTGAAAGTTTGGTAGAATTCAGCAATGAATACATTTATTTGGTCCTGAGCTTTTTCTCTGAGTCTGAGACCCCAGCCCATAGGATGATGTTGCCCATATTCAGGATTAAGTTTGCTTCCAAATTATGATTCAGAATTTTGCTTACTACAAAATAACTAATAGAATTAGCCATCATCACTGTAACAGAGAAATTCAAAACCGGAAGACATAAAACTGATTCTACCTGTTCAAAGAGGGGAGAGGGTGCTGCACGAGGCTGGAACGTGTCTCTTGGGCCAGGAAGCTCCCTCAGCCCACAGAGTACTGCAGGGCACATCAGCACCTGTGGTCACTGCTCCAGAAAAGACTCTTCAGTTACCAGTTTCAAGTCTTCTGTCCTCAAAAAGAATGGGAAGCTTTGATCCTAGGGAACCAAGTACTTGTTCTTCCTCAGGAGACCGTCTGGATTTGTACCTCAGAGCTTCCTTCCCATCTAGGGAATGGCTGAAAGGGCACTAAGTGCAAGAGACCAAAACAATCAGCGGCAGTGTGCAGCGGGGAGGAGGGAGCGCCCCGTGGGCAGCGCTGCCTGGGTTCAGAGGCCGTGAGCAGGGCTGCCTGTACTCAGCTCTCACTCGCGTACACCACTGTCTGCCTGTGTGGCCTAACTCTAAGAGTTGCTCCAAGGGTAACCCAGGGCAGGCTTTCATGCACACTCATGGGTGCCAATACTCCTGCCATGGAGTCCTGGGCTCACCTCAGGATCAAGCCACCTTTCTGGGCTCTCTGCCTTGCTTCTTGACCTAAGGCTGGGGGCTTTCTCACTGAGTTACTGATTTGGTTTCTTTCTGAGCGGCCCTTCAGCAGCTATGGGTCAGCTTGGTTCTCTCAACATAGTCAGACCTCACTATCCACACTGCCAGCTTTGAGGCCTCCCCATCAC
Source organism: Nannospalax galili (assembly GCF_000622305.1). Taxonomy (NCBI): domain Eukaryota; kingdom Metazoa; phylum Chordata; class Mammalia; order Rodentia; family Spalacidae; genus Nannospalax; species Nannospalax galili. Next base: position 829,631 of record NW_008355795.1, read on the forward strand.
TCAGTTTCCATTAATCCCAATCGGCCATTTTCCTTTGTTATTTTTTTAAGACATTTATCTTATTTTTATTTTATGTGTATGAATATTTTGCTTACATGTATGTATGTGCACCACATGTGTGTCTGCTGTTTGAAGGGGCCATGAGAGGGCATCGAATCCCTTGTAACTAGAGTCACAGACAGTTGTGCATTGCCCTGTGATTGCTGAGAACTGAACTTAAGTCCTCTGCAACAGCAGCAAGTGCTCTTAAGCACTGAGCCATCTCTCCAGCCCCTCTTTATTATTTCTTATCCTTTAGTCTCTGAACTTTTCAGTAGTCTTATCCTACAAATCTTTTTCTCCCTGTTGAAGCTATCCACCATTACTGATTTTTCTAATTTTTCCACCAACATTATTAGGGTAAAATAGACAAAATTTTGCATATATATGGTATAAAACTTGATGCTTAGATATATGTATACACTGTGAAATGTTGAAATCCAGCTGAGTTTTTAGATATTACCCTTGAATAACAATTTTCATTGGTGAATTTGCAGGACTTTGGAGAAATCTTGCAGGGATCTGCAAATCAGGGATCAATTTCCTGTTCAGCAATGGGAAAAATAAGACAGAAAAAATTAAATCTTGTTCTTTCCAATGTCAGGTGCACAGTTTATCCATTACAAAGGTTCGTACTAGAGAGATTTAAAAAATATGTTTATTAGGATGTATTCTAGAATTTATGATTCTGGAAGTTAGAGGAACCACCAAAATGAGTCCATTACTGAACCAGCTTCCAGCTTTGGGAATCAAAGCACTACAAATTTGGCAATAGCTCACAGCAGCCTTTATATGAGGCAACCCACTTTGAAATGAAATGAGAATAAACTTGTTATTCTAGTTTGAGGACTAGGTAAAGCAGTAGGGGTGAGGACAACATATTATTTGTGTGCCTGGTACACTGAATGTCCTGAGCGAAATGTACCTCATGGCTCTGTGGGGCTAGTGGACAGCCTTGGCTCAGTCCTGATTTCAGTATGAATGCTTCTATTTTTCTCCATTTAGAATGATGTTGACTGTGGCCTTGCCACATATAGCCTTGAGTACAATTCCTTCTAGGACCTTTACCATGAAGGCAGGTTGGAATTTGTCAAAGGACTTTTCTGTATTTACTGAGATGATCACGTGATTTATTTTGTCTTTAAGTGCATTTATATGATGTATGACATTTATTGGCTTACTTAGGTTGAACCATCCCAGCATCTCTAAAATAAAGTCAACTTGACCATGGCGCAAAAAATGTAATGAAGCCATTACTACCTTGGAACACAGAATTTGGGGTGACTCGGATCCCTGTCCCTGGACTCTGGTCACTCACATTTGGCTCTAGAATAAGCTGTCTCTTATTTCTTAGGGCTGAGAGCTGAGCTTTTCTGGTTCTTTGTTTGCTTATTGCAGATTTCTCTCAGAGAATATTTTCTAAAGTCTTCTATCACCTGCTGACCTTGCCCCAACCGCTCATCATGAGAGCGTCTCTGTGAACCAGGTGCACACACAGCATATCTCCCTTTTACACACGAGGAATATGAACCAGAGAGAAGTGATGTAACTGAAGAGACAGACTGGGAACAGGGAAGGTAAGGTTGTCTTTTGGGAATCAGGAGCGTCTGCTCAGATGAACTTTCCCTTTTCTGTTACTGCTGAAGATACGGCACAGCAACCTTCTCAATGCCAGTCTAAAAAGTTACCGAGTTGTACAGCTGAGTGAGGTAGTTGGCCATCAAAAAAATAGCTGGGCACCAACACAGAGGCCCCACACAGTGTCCATGAGGGCGAGGCACAGCGACCTTCTCAATGCCAACCTAAAAATTTACTGAGTTGTACAGCTGAGTGAGGTAGTTGGCCATCAAAAAAAATAGCTGGGCACCAACACAGAGGCCCCACACAGTGTCCATGAGGGCCACACAATGTCCGTGGGGGCCACACAATGTCTGTGAGACCCACACAATGTCTGTGAGACCCACACAATGTCTGTGAGAGCCACACAATGTCCGTGAGACCCACACAATGTCCATGAGGCCCACACAATGTCTGTGAGGCCCACACAATGTCTGTGAGACCCACACAATGTCTGTGAGACCCACACAATGTCTGTAAGGCCTACACAATATCCATGAGATTCACACAATGTCCATGAGGTCCACACAATATCCATGAGACCCATACAATGTCCACGAGGCTCACACAGTATCCATGAGACCCACACAATGTCCATGAGGCCCACACAATATCCGTGAGACCCACACAATGTCTGTGAGACCCACACAATGTGAGACCCACACAATGTCTGTGAGACCCACACAATGTCTGTGAGGTCCACACAATATCCATGAGACCCACACAATGTCCATGAGACCCAGACAATGTCCATTCCCCTGAACTTTACAATAACAACTTATTCTTTTGCAGTGCATAAGCAAAACCATGGTGCTCTAGTTACTTTTTTTGCGGAGATAAAATGCTGACTAAAATCAACAAAGGGTAGGAATAAGCTTATTTCACCTTACAGCTTGTAGTCAATTTTGGAAGGAAGTCAGGGTAGGAACTCAACGCGGGAACCTGGAGGCAGGAACTGAAGCAAAGACTTCACAGGAACACTGCTCAATGGCTTGCTCCCCTGGCTTGACAGGTACCGTTCTTATACAGCCCAGGCCCTCTTGCCCAGGGATGGTACCACCCACAGTGGGTTGGGTCCTCCTACATCAAGTAACAATTAAGAAAGTGCCTTACACACATGGCCACAGGCCAATCTAAGGGGAGTAGTTCCTCAGTTGATGTGACCTCTTCTCAGATGACTCTACTTTGTGTCAAACTGAAAAAAAACTAACCAGCAGCATGGTAACAAGGTCAAAAGGAGAGGCAGAGCATCAGCAAGACTGAATGCAGTGGCACATTCAACATTCAAGAACGGCAGGAGGGAGCAGGGAGTTGTCTCAGAGGCTAAAACCGCCTGCAACAACAACAGTGACCTGAGTTCCATTCCCAGGATCCACATGGAAGGCGGGACCTGACTCCCACCAGCTGTTCTCTGGCCTTCACTCATGCACTGGATCCTGTTTGCCTTCCCACACAAAAGTATAATACATCAGCAAGACTGAATGCAGTGGCACATTCAACATTCAAGAACAGCAGGAGGGAGCAGGGAGCTGTCTCAGCGGCTAAAACCGCCTGCGACAACAACAGTGACCTGAGTTCCATTCCCAGGACCCACATGGAAGGCGGGACCTGACTCCCACCAGCTGTTCTCCGGCCTTCACTCATGCACTGGATCCTGTTTGCCTTCCCACACAAAAGTATAATAATTTTAAAAATTTAGTGAAATATTCTTTCAGAAAAACAATAATAAATAAAATTATATCAGCATGAAGATCTAAGAAGGCAGGTATAATTATTACCATAAATGACATGCTAAGCTCGGTCAACTTCTCAAGAACACAGAACACAGGTAAAGAGGATGCAGCACATGTACATACACACGTACGGACACACACATACACACGTGGTGATAGCGCCTGTTCATATGTCCACTGGTCTTTCAGGAAGGTGTATCCAGATTAAAGCAGACCACCAGATATGTTCATACTGTGTCTCCAGTCAGAGAAGGCCCACAAAGTCTGGATAGCAGCCTTTCCCCCATGGCCATAGGGAGGATTTACAAGACAAAGAAATTGCAGTGCTCTCTGTTTATTTGGGTCAAATTCAAGATTTATCCAGCTCCTGGACATTTCTTCAGTAGGAAAGAATTATTGACCTGCCAAGATCATTTCTCATATGTAACTAGTAATTCTGTCTCTGGATTCTGACACACACTGTACTGAAACTAAGGAGTGTTAAGGGTACAGGAACATGAATGCGGAGCAACACGCAGGGGTGGAAATGATGAGGTGGGAATGGCAGAGATGCCACAAGGCCACATTCATATCGTCTCTGAAATGTTAGTCACTCGGGAATTCAGCAAGGCACCAAGAGGGTGCTCACAAAGTCACCCGAGAAAAGAAGGCAGAGAGATGAGGCCAGACAGAGAAAAGCCTTTGTTGACACTTTCCAAAAGTCTGCTCTCTACAGGCTACATCCTGAGGTTCTCTTATTTAAAAATGGTTAAATAAGAGAACCAGTGTCAGTGTAAAGCCAGCCAGTGACTTCAGCCAGACGCTGGAGAGCACTGAAGAGCAAAGCAATGTGTTCTTCACACAGGCAAGGGACGGAAGACATGGCAGCTGGGATGCTCCCTGCGGTGGCTTGGGGAGTGTGTAGCCCGTGGCTGTGGTAGGTTAAGGAAAGAGGTAACAGAGTGACCACTTGCCACAAAACCACTCTATTTTTATAGGAAGTGAAAAGTGAGGTTTTTGCCTTACAAAATTCCTACTTTGAGAAACTTTCTGTGCTGTGCCAGACTCACAGTTTTTTTGTTTTTTTTTTTGGCACACACATATGTTCTTGGGTAGAACTTCCCATGCCATATGGTGGCTTAGAACTCACCTCTAAGAGGTGAGATTCAGGATCTGTCAGAGGAGGCTGAGGTGAAGTCTGAATGTAGGAGGTTCCATACATCTCTGACTTTGCGTTCATTGTTGAGTGAATGGAAGAATAACCACATTTTATTAAGAGCAATAATTTCCAAAACATTTCCCTAGGCTTCCTACCACACTCTGGCACAGAGAAGAATGAAATTCACAGCAAGTGGTTAACAGGAGTAATGAGTGTCAGACTGGGGGGGTGGGGTTCCCAACTGTAGCTGCATATTCTAACCACTGAGTGCTCCAGTCTCATCTCAAGCTCCACAACTGGGTTCTGATGCGACCACCATCAGGTGTTCCTTCAAGCTTTCTCAGAGGGCGTGTGAATGATAGATAAGAATCCCTGCCCTGCTGTATTTGCTGGATCATAAAGATGAACTGGCAATCCCAGGCATCTTGAATCAGCACAGTGAGTGACTGAGGTCTGTAAATCTATTATAAAGTATGGGACCCCATAGGACACTTATGATCAAGAAGTCTGGCATATATTTCTTAAAAATATTTATTATTTTTATTTTATGTGTATGAGTGTATGTCTATTACTGCCTGCATGCATGTAAGTGCAGCCATGTCATGCAACACCCATGGAGGTCAGAAGAGGATGTCAGATCTCCTGGAACTGGAGTTACAGATGGTTGTTGGCTGCCATGTGGGTGCTGGGAATCAAACCTGGGTCCTCTGCATGTCATGCATAGGCGGAATGTCTGAGATGGAGACTGCCCCATAGATGAAGTATGTGATGTGGGGAATGGGGGCTCGGCCCACTGGGTAATTAGATAAACAACAAATTACTTTTTTGATGGTTGTACTTTGTGAGTGCGGGAGTTTTGACGGTTGTGCTTTGTGAGTGCGGGGTTTTGTACTCCGTTTGAAGGCAGATATGTTTATCAAGTAAAAGCAACTGTTACATTTTTCAGCTTTTCCTTTAAGTCCTAACATTGTCACAAATTTATTTAAATGTCATCTTCAAAATTAAGATCCATTTAACCCTAGCGAGGCTTGTCTTTTTAATTTATTTGTCACTCACATTGGAAAGTTTGCTCTTTTTAAATTTATATTCCTTTATACTTCCAGAATAAGGAGGCACGCAAATATCAACAGTGCCCTTCTCAGAGCTACAAAACCAACTAATTAGTCATATTTATAAAAAGAAGCATCTGTAGATATGAACACTATGTGGAGGGGTTTCGTCTCATTTCATTTTATTTTGCTTGAGACAGGGTCTTACTATGAACCATCACTCCCAGACTGGCCTCTAACTTATAATTCTGATACATCCTCCTGAGCACTAGGATTACAAGCATGAGTCACCATACCTGGCCTAGTGGAGGGTTTTTATAAGCTCCTGCTTATATGAAAACGAATCAGAGGTTAAAATCAAGGTGCATATTTGCACAGTGCTTCACAGCATGTAGAATGTAGAATGTGCATATATATGTTACTATCCTCATGGCCACTGTGAGGCGGGTTTTACTCTTCAGTCTCTACAGTGGTATTAAACACTACAGTAAACTAATCCCAGGGGAGACCAACTATTTATACTGCACTTGTTTGCAGTGATGCCCTTGTTCTGTGTCAAACATTTTGGAAATGTACTTGTCTGGGAGAACAGACACCTACTAGTATTAAGCACAAAGTTTTAAAGCCTTTAGCTGTAAATCGTAATGGCTAAACACCACGGTCATGCAGATGAATATGCAAATGAGTCTTCGGTTTAAGTTGGTCCTCAAGAAAATAGGGCATTCCTGAAAAAAACCGTGACTAATTTAGAAACAGTTAAAGTCTGTGGGTCAAAGTCCATATCTGCCCGCTCTACAGTCTCTTCTGTACATCAACAGCACACAGAGAATGAAGAAGCAGGACAGAACACGAGGCTTGCGGAGATGCAGTTAGGGTGCCGTACGTCACTGAAACTGAGTCCCCTAGGAGGCTGTGGTGTAGAGAGCAAGGCTGGGAAGTTCTGCTGATGGTCACTGAGATCTACGCCTCTCTGGTTCGGTCCTCTGAGGCATGGTGCTGTCCTAGTTTGATTTCTGTTGTTGTGATTAAATACCACGATCAAAAAAAAGGTTTTATTTCATCTCACAACTCCAGGCACCGTGCATCATTGGAGTCACAGCGGTAGAAGCTGGAGGCAGCTGCTCACATCACACTCGCAGGCAGGAGCAGAGAGAAGCCAATGCTCCCTGGCTGCCTGGCTTGTGCTTAACTCCTATTCCTGCTTTTACAGTTTAGGAACCTTGCCTAGGAAATGGCATCACCCACGCTGAACTGGGTCTTACACATCAGTTCTCTTAACTAAGACAGTCTCTGCCCAGACATGCCCACGATGTAGACCATCACTCATTAAGACTCTCTTCCTAGACAATTCTACATGTGTCAAGTTGACAATTAAAACACACCATCACAGAGCCTATTGGATCAGCACTTTCTATCTGTCTTCTGACATATCTTGTCTGCTCTATCATAATGTTAAGATCATGGTAAGAAGGTGGCTCAGGATTGACCTTTTCAGTCAGGATCCTTATCTCTACAAGAAGGATAAATAACACCACAGGGTTGCTGTGAGATTCAGGAGAGCAGGGTCAGGTCTTAGCAGAGCCCAGTTCACACGGCAGGTGCTAAATAAATGCAACCTATTTCCATCATTTCCAAGTTTACTGTTCATAAAACACTTTTTCATTCATTCCTTGAACTCCTTACTATACACTGAATTTCAAATTTAATTTTCAGGCGTGTACAGTAAAAAGCCGCAGAGAATTTCCTTGCCAAGAGAAAAGTAAGGCTCTTTCTTTTACTGAAATAACAGCCCCATTCCCTAATAGAGAAGTGTCCCCCTTCTGTGGGCTCAAAAGCCATATCCAGTCATCTCTTTCCTTTAAATTATAAATGGCATTGAGTCCACAAGATTACATCACGAAGTTGTCATGCTTGGATCAAACAGGCTCTTTTCTACAATTTCATCCATAGAAATTTGTTGTGGATTTAATAAATTTAAATTTTACAATAAATTATAAGAATTCATTTAGGCTAAGAACACATTAATTGAGTAGCCTCCTGTCTGGGCACAAAGCTCAACTCTGGGTGATTGAGAGGAATAGTACTTGCTCTCTGACCAGGAAGTCCTGCCTCTTCTGGAGGAGAGGGGAAGATGTAAAAACATTACCATTGAAATCTACCTGACGACTTTATATCCATCCTCAGATGCCAAGGAGCTCAGAAAGTAACCGACTGTGACTGGTAATAATCAGATATATAGAGGTTAGAAATGCATATG
>NW_008355795.1:837660-838067 GCF_000622305.1 Nannospalax galili
AATTTTGAAAGAGATGCATCTTAGCTCAGGAAATTGTTATTGAATATGTCAATGCTGTTGTAATGAAATGTTTCTTATAATTATGTGGTTATTAAATAAATAATTAAAAAAAGAATATAAACAATTAGCAATGACATCACTCCAAAGGCAAACAGGCATCTTCCTGCTGCCTCTTCCTGTGGGGTTTTCTGGGTATTATGGAAACTCAAAGGTTTGTACGTTGGAAAAGATGTATGCCTATTTGTCAAGGTCCTGTTTGAAGTCTGCATCCTCAGCAAGTTCCTACTGCACATTGATCTTGTACTTGCTTGAATTCTCTTGGAAGTTGCTATTTAATCATTTTGGCCCTGAATCATTGCCTACCTAAAGTGGAAATTTAGTTGCTTCCTGAAAATGTGGCATATATA
>NW_008355795.1:838078-930514 GCF_000622305.1 Nannospalax galili
TATATATATATATATCCAACTAAGCTGGAGCAAGTCCTCTGGCATGTGAGGTGTGTTCCTTTGAGCATGTACAGTGCCAGGGCTGCATTAATCTGAACAAGACAAAGTGCTGTTGCTGTCACCTGATTAATGACAGAAGGTAGAAGAGTATCGGGAAACCATAGGTGCAGTAGTTAGGTCTCTGTGCCTGTTTCACAATATTTGAAGAATTTTGAGAGAATTTTAACCATTTAGGTTACATCACAGCAAAAATGGCAACTATAAACCTGTACCTGTTATGGTAAATGTCTTATATTCATATCTAATCAATATTTATATTTTTTTGTTTCTGCAATCTGACTGATGGTAAGAACTTGCCTTTACTCACCTGGCGACAGAATATACATTTGAAATGAAAACTTGCAGTTGCAGAAGCTGCAACCTGAGTCCTGAACTCTGATACCACACAACATGGTCAGAATGGAACAGAAAAGCTCATTCTGTCATCGAAAGCTCTCAATCTGGTTCCTGACACTCAAAGAAAATACTTTTATTAGCATCAACGTTTAGGGGAAAAGGCAAAGGAAAGAAATAATAGCTAAGTGGAGAAATGATTTTCACTTGAAAGCTAAGTCAGTACAAATGAAGTCCTGTATCTTCACTTCTAGCACTGGGCTTTGACTCAGCTCTACCAGCTCTGACTCAGCTCTACCAGCTCTGACTCAGCTCTACCAGCTCTGACTCAGCTCTACCAGCTCTGACTCAGCTCTACCAGCTCTGACTCAGCTCTTCCATCTCTGACTCACTTCTACCAGCTCTGACTCAGCTCCTTTTGTCTCTGTTCTTTGCATCTTTCCATTTCAGTTTTACTTCCTGATACTGCAACTCTGTTATTTTCTTCTCATCTAGACTAGGGCTGTACCTGCCTCACCGGGTTCCTGACTGTGCTCTGGTTGATAATCCACCTAAAGGCTCGATTAGTCTTCCCACAACATAGCTTCCGGTTTGTGATTCCAGTGCAAACAGGGAAGCAGCTAAACTATATTTTCAGCACACACCAATTTCTGTCTTCAGGTTCCATTTACTTATAGTTCCTACACAGAAGCTTAATAATTTAATTTCAGTTTGACCAATCTCTCCCCTAACTCTAGTGTGCACTTTAAAAATTTTTCATTCCTTAGCACCAAGCTCATATATCACCTCATCCACAGAGCTGTCTCTAAACCCCTCCAAACTAATTAATATTCTTCTTCCTGGGATTTTATACAATTCCACTATTTGTTTTATAGAACTGGCAATTTTACAGCTTAAAATGTATTTAGGTAAGTATTTTTCTTGTCTATGATGATGTGAAAACTCCTGGGAAGTTGGCACACTGGGGCCTCAGGCAGCTTCTTCACTTTGCAAACAGAAATGTGCCAAATGTAACAGGCTTTCAACACAGCAGACGTCCAAGTGTCTGGTGATCGGGAGCTGCATGCAGTAACTCCTTTATATTTAGTTGTTGTAGAACTGTGGCGTTTGCAGAAGGAACAGCATCCAGGATCTATATGGATCTTATTGGTGAAACTGAAGTGGAAGTTATGGGCACAGAATAACCTGGGTTGTTTTATAAGGTAGATCAGTAACTGTCTGTGGGGTTCCACAAAGGCAACTTTGGGTCTCATTCCTTAGCAGTGGGAAATAATAATGTTTTCTACCACTGCATACCACCTTCAACCAAAGCTATGTTATTTTGCACACTGGCCTTTGTTTAAGACTCTCCTCAGAAACAAGTTTCACTCTGTAGGAAAAAAACTGAAATCCTTTGGTGTTCCACCCCTGTGGGGCACTTTGATTCTGTATTTGTTTCAAGTCTCTATATCACATGAAGCCTTTCACGTGGAAACCAGGTAAGCTGGTTCTGTGGTTTGTGTGAATTTACTAGCATGAAAATACCAAGATAATGATCCTAAGGAGTGTTTCAGATAAGATCCTAACATCTGATTTTGTATGATGTAGGTCATTCTTTATGAATATTTTATTTACTATTTTTATTTTATGTGTATGAGTGTATTGCCTGCATGTACGTAAGTGCACACATGGCCTGCAATGCCCTCGAAGGTCATAAGAAGGTATTATATTCCCCTGGGCATGGAGTTAAGGACAGTTGTTTGTTAGCCACCATGTGGGTGCCGGGAGCCAAACCTGGGTCCTCTACAAGAGCAGTCAGTGATCCCACTGAACCATCTCTCCAGCCCTGATGCAGGATATTCTTAATGTCATTGAGAGTACTCCTTGACCTGACCTCACTGACCTGGGGACTATAGTCACATTTGGTTAATAGCAGATACTTTCGATGATTGTGGTATCCGGTGATTTTGTCATTTTGTATGCCCTTGCACAAGCCTAGACGTCATGGGTTAATCACTGAGCACAGCCCTCTGATGTAACCAAGAGACAATCAATACAAGATGTGTGCAGATGCCGTTGGTAGAACACGTCATATCGTTTTACAGTAAACATGTTTTTCTCAAAAATAAAAGGAGTAGAAGTCCAAAATAACGATAGAAAGAAGAGTGTAAATACTAAACCACTAACACAGTTGTTAACTGTCAAGTGCTGTGTAGTACAGATAAACACAGGTCTAGACTTCTGCTTGACTGGCAGCATAGTGGGTTTGTCCCATCAATATGTTCATGAACTCTTGAGTAATATGTTGGGCTCCACTACAAAGGCTCCACTGCTCCCCAGCCATAGGAACTTTTCAGCCTTGTAAATATCTCATGGGAGCACCTGTCCACCCTTCACAGAAGCATCATCACGGAGTACGTACTGTAGACAGCACTGTCTTTCTGGACATTTGTGTTGATTTAGATATTTGGGAAGCAGTCTGAAAGACAATAGCAAACTTCCTCTCACCTACCTATGGTAGCTGTTCCCCTCCCCACTGAGTAAGTAGAAAATCTCCTGTGATAAGTCTGAAACAGATCATCCCTACATTACCTTAGTCTCCTAGCTGCACAGCTCTAAGTCCATTATTTTGGAAGCCAAGTACCTGTTCAGGTCGCGGTGGATGATGGGCTGGGTCAAGTTGTGCAGATATTCCATACCCTTGGCAACATCTACTGCAATTACTAGTTTAGACTGCAAGTCGAGGATTCTAGAATGGGAAACAGATTGAACGGCGGTCAAGTGGCTGAAGCCACACCCACTGTATCTGTCAGAAGAAAACAGCAGAGCACCTGAACCCTCCTCTCTACAATTCCATTCAAGTTTTTATTTATTGAAGATTAAGCTAAAAATTAAACCAATCTGGAAAATAGCTTTACTACAGTGGAAAATGTGTACATATGGGTCAATTCAGATATCTAACATGTTTTGTTTAAAATATTGTACGATTTTCTAATTTATTTGTGATACACCAAAATCCACAATAATATAAAAATGATATTGGCTTTAGACACTGAAGGAAGCCACTTTCTAATTACGATTTGCAGAGATTTAGGAAGTGAATTCAGGTGACACTTGTGCAAGTACATTATCTTTAAAAACTTTTAAAAATAATTACTGTGACTCGGTGATTATTTTATTCTGAGCTTACACAGATACATCCACTTTATCGGCATGCCAAAGTTAGTCTTTTTTTGTGTCTTTTTTATAAGACTATTCGGTTGTCGATTTAAATTTATTACCTTTGATGTTGTGTTAAGGACTTACTTCACTCCTTGAAATACAATAATTATTCGTAAATTACCAGCCATATTTAGAATGCCATAATTGCTAGTACTGTGAGATTTCGGAAGGGGAAAGCTCAGCCAATCACAAATCTTTAGGATATTTCAAATTTACTGCAGTGCCTTGTGCCAGGGTGGGTGAGAGCCAGAGTGCCGTACCTCTTCTGTTCATGAAGAAGTGAGAAGAGGGAGCCTCCTGATATGTACTGTGTGACGATGGCAAACTGGCTGGGGTCCTCCAGGCAGGCGCCCACAAACTGGATCACACAAGGGTGATTGAGCTGGCAGAGGATGGACACCTCTCGGCAAAACATATCCACGTCCGACTTGGAACAGTAGGTGTTGGCTCGGTAACTAAAACAGTGGCAATAGCAAGTTCTCATCAACAGCTGGATGGGCACAAGGGGCTGGCCGTGCTGGGCTTTTCCAAGCCTACAGGTGCCAATTTCCTCTGTTTACTTACCGTTTTATAGCCACTATTTTATTCCTGCATCGTCCTTTATAGACTTTCCCAAAAGAACCTAAAATCAAGAGAAATAAGTGCATGCTTATGCATTATTCTATTGTATTATAATAATGAAATATACTGTCTTGAGCTTATTAAACTGAAGCTGAACTCTAACTGCTTAGCTTACCTGAGCCGATGATTTCATGGAACTCGATTTCAGAGAGCTGGAGCTGGAAATGGGAGGGCAGCCCAGCCCTTAGCAGGAGAACATCTGCCTTCTCTGCACACAGGAATTGTCACTTTATTTTGTGATAAGAAGTGCACAGGTGGGTGTGTACACATGCATCCATGCATTCAACTAAAATCACCATTACCCAGGACTAGTTAATTTCCCCACTGGAATGGATGACTTACAGATACTAAAACCTTAGGGCAAATGGTCTCAGGCCCTGCATTACCAGCATGATAGCCAGAATTCTGTCTTAGCTGTTTGACCACAGGGTTATCAGGACCATGCATTTACTGGTGATCTCAACCTCAATTAGTGTGGCTGAATGACATGGCCACCCTCCAATGTGTTCTGTTTTATAGCCTGAGAAATCAGGTCAATCCATTCCTACATCAATAGGCTAAGTCAAATATCTATTGATGAACTGGGCCTCTGGGGGATGCCAATTAAAGGACAGGAAATAAGCATATGAATCAATCTGAGGAAATACCCCCGACCAAAAAGTACTTTTAAAAGACTTCAAATTCCAAGTGGTTGAATAAAAACTGGCCATGAAAACCTGTTTTATGCTGCCCTGGTCTACTGTCCCTCATTTCTGTATGCAGTGGGCATTCCAAAGTCTTCCTAAATTACAGTATTACCTGAGAGATTTTTGAAAACTAGTTTATTATTTTGAAGATTTCTCTAAGGCAAATCTACTTCCAGTTCTAAGAATATTAATATTTGTAATTTATATTTCTTCCCAATATAAATATTTCTTTTTTGGGGGTGGAGAAAAGGGTTTATTTGGCTTACAGCTCATAGTCCAACATCAAGGGGAGCCAGGGCAAGAATTCCAGGCAGGAACCTGGAGGCAGGAGCTGAAGCACAAATCACAGAGGAATTGTACTCAGCCTGCGTTCTTATATAACCCAGGACCACCTGCCCAGGGGTGGCACTGTCCACAGTGGGCTGGGCCCACCTGCATCACTCAACAATCAAGAAAATGCCTCACAGACATGCCCACAGGCCAGGCCCATGGAGAAAAAATTCTTCAACTGAGGGGTCCTTTTCCCAGTTGACAAGTGAAGCTATTCGGCACAGAAATAAAACAAAAGAAATTCACCCATGTCAACTCCCAAATACAATGAACCTTCCCAGCCATCAGGTATAAATATTTCAATAGTACTATGGGAGTTTGACATTTGTGTAATGCTCATGAAAGTTTTGCTGTCATTATAACTTTACAGACTAAAAGGGCATAAGGATAAAGTAAATTATGAAAACAATGGTCTACTGGTGATACTGCTTATACCTGTAAACTAGTCATTTATAATAAAAACAAAGCACTATGTTACCATACTGAGGAACCAATCAGCCTTAGCAACAAAATATAACCACCATCCTATTTATACATACCTTTAGTCATACTTTTAATCTTCCCCAAGGGGGATGGGACAGACACATAGGAACCATCTAGAAAGAACAGACGTTAACAGTTGAAAGAAGCATCCATTTCTTTCTAGTGTTCAACATCATAAAAATGAGACAGACGAGGAAGTTTACGGTTTAAATACTTTTCTGGGGATGGAAACTGTACTACAAATATTTGTCTAGAAAGTGCATAAAAGGATTTGATGATGCCATTTTTAGCAGACTCCAGCTGATGTAATTTGTGTCTGGTTATGTGTTCTTTTTCCCTAACTTAGTAAACTACTGACATGGAAAATGCCTGTTCCCACCTTTCCAGGCCTTTCCAGTCCTATACAACCCTCATGCCTGTCCTTTCCAAGGAGTGTTGACTTTGAGGAAGGAAATTTGTTGGTGGTGAACACTATTTTTAGCTCCACCCAGACACAAATTTTCTAGAAATAAGGCACATCACTTAGGCTGTACCCTCCCTCCTTGCCCAGAGGGATCGTAACACAAACACAGGTTTACTGTTGGGCACAGTGTTGTACAGCAAGGGAAGCTGAATAGAAAAAAAAAAGGTGTGTGGTGGGGAGAGCACCTCCTCCAGGCTGGGAATATTCATTACATGGCAGCTCATCCTCAGATCTCTTGTAATGCTTCAAGAGGGTGATGATGGCATCGTGTCCTTCAAGAAAAGACAAAAGGAACAGGTCTCACTTTGGGCTTGATTGACTCAGCAGATGCCCAATCCAAAAAGCAATTGGAGATAATTTATAGCCTAGATTGCTTCTTAAGAGACTATGCACTGTAATATGAATTAGCACTTTCCTTTTTCTATACAACTTGCAAAGACTTCACCATATCTGATGAACTAGAGTAGCTGACAGCAGCTCAGGAGCACAGGACTCTGATCCTGCCCTTAAGAGGCTTACAGTGTAGTTGAGTAAATAATTATAGGAATTAAGAGACTAATGAAAACTTCTAAAGGAACAAATGTTAAGTGCTGTGAGAGTGTGCAATTAGGACACGGTTAAAAGTCTAAAAGGACTTGGGGTTAGCAGGAGAGAGAGGTGGACCTGCCATGACTGATCCTTACATTTGGTTGGAAATCCCAGTCATATGGCACTAAGATAACTTGTGTAGGTTTCTTTGGCACATCAGCTGCCTGTAGGTATCTGCATACCTTCCTCACAGTCACTCTGTCATCGGGGTTGGCTGCCCACCTGGGGATATTTCTCTATTTTCCTTCCATCTGACTGTGACCTTGTGACATAATCATAGGAAACGTAAGCAAGAATGATGTCACATCAGAGTCTGCACTTGAGGAAACAGGGAGTACCAGGGTTACCAAGGTTGGGGGTTCAGGGAAACTGTCTTCTCCCGGTGTGACCAGTCCTGGAATGCCACACTTCCGTTACATAATACCAACCCCATTCTGGGGCTTATTAACTCTGGCGGGCACTTGTTACTGTAAAGTTGAAAAATGTTAAGTACTCTTCAGAGAAAACCATCGATTTTCGATAGAATAAAACTTTAACACTGTTTATGCTTTCACTATAAAAATAATCTACTGAAGCTAATTTATAAAAGAGGAAAACAGTGGACCTTAAAGATCTTGCCCAGAGCCTTGTGAAATGCAATCAAACCCCTTGTAAAAATGGGCAACTTTAGGAGGCAAAGAAACAAATATTTTTCTATCACGAGATGCCTGAGAGTTAGTGCAGGCCTAGCACACCCAGTTACCATGCAGAGTGCCTGACATAAAGCTTGTTTATCAAATTCTCTCTTAAAAAACAGGAACAGAATATGGAGAAGTTAAAATATTTACTAGAACTAAAAGTCTTCCCAAAGGTCATGTTCCAGTTCCCGATTCTTTAAGAAATAATAATAACAATAATAATAATAAAACATTCTTCATGCCATTAACAAAATGCATATGAAAACAATCTAGAAGTTAGTGAGGAGGGTCCATTTTCTTCTTTGGTTTCTATTTGTGACTCGTGGGTGTTCCGTTTTATCAAATCTTATTCACAGTCTACATGGAAATGACGGAGATCGGTCTGAATTATTATTAATAATTGTCTCCGGGAAATCTCAAGGCCTGAATAACCTTAGCCAACAGGTACATTTCTAAGAGGAGAGGAAGAGATAGCAGCTACTGTGAAAGTCCTGGTCAGGAGCCAACGTGGTACCATGTGTTCACAAACAAAGGAACAACAGCATGGGACAGCACAGGACATGAGGGTGGTGGCTGGACTGGGGAGGGAGGGAGGCACACGCCTGGGGAAGTGTGCTCCTCAGGCTGCTCCCCATGTGTAACAGCCACTCAGAACACCCTGTGAGCACAGATTCCTGAGCCCTTCCCTGAGACACTGAGTGAACAGTCATGTAGCAGGGCGGTGGCTGTCCAACCAGCTCCAGGGTGCTGCACGGAGACCTATACTTAGCACACCCATCGTCTAGAAGCAGTGGAGACCATTTGGAAAACCACTACATGATTCAGCTGATGAAAAGGCATGTGTATTAGTTACTTTTCTGTTGCTGTGATAGAAACACTGACCAAAGCAACTTATAAAAGGAAGAGTTTGTTTGAGTTTACGGTTCCAGGGGAATTACAGTCTGTCACGGTTGGGAGGCATGGTGGCAGAGGTGGCTGGAGGAGGAGCAGAAGCTAAGCTCTCACGTCTCCAAGTAGGCACAGGAAACAAGAGAACAACTGGAGATCTGGCAAGGCTAAAGAACTCTCTGAGCCCAACCCCAGTGACGTGTTTCCTCCAGCATGGCCACACCTTCTAAGACCTCCCAAAACAGTGCCACCATCTGGGGACAAAATGTCCAAATACTTGGAGCCTATGGGGGACATTTTCATTCAAACCGCCAGAGCATGGCTATTTTATAAAAGATTTTCATCTTTAGATTCTACATAATGAAATATCCTTGAAGACCGACATAAATATTAAGATACTAGATGTGTGCCTAGGGAGATGCCTCTCTGTACACTGCTTGTTTCACAATCATGAGAACCCGAGTTTGGATATACAGTAACTGTGTTAAAGGCCATGTCCACATCTATAATCTCAGGCCTGGGGAGGTAGAGACAGGTGGCTCTCTGGAGATCATCTGTCATCCAGCCTAGCCAATCTGAGCTGTATACTCAGTGAGAGACCCTGTCTCTAAGAAGAAGCTGGAGAAGCAATTGAGGAAGACCCTGATGTTGACCACTGAACTCTACATTCATATGTACCCACATATACACACCCCCACATGTGCACATACTTTCACTGTGCACACCCAAAATAATAAGTATATAATAAATTATTCCATTGCTGTGTCCTGCAGTTCTAACAGGTGAATGCACTATTTCGATCTCCTCTCTACATTTTTTCGATATGTATATATTTATTGAATAAATATTTCCTACATGTAGATACCCTCCTTATCTGCATTCCCTACAGACCCCCACCAGATTCCATATGTTGTCATATACGTTAAGGCCTATCGAGTCAACTTTGTGTCTCCAGGCGTTACGCAGTGTAAGCTTATGCCCTGGAGCCTGGTCGTTCTATCTAGGATCCCTTAAAGAAGACCAGTTCTCCTTCACCCATCAGTGAGCAGCTGCCAATATTTCTTCAGTTAAGATTGGGATCTGCTGCCTGTTTCCCCAATTCTATGCTGGGTTTTTGTCTGATTTGAGTTTGCATGGGTCCTGTGTATGCTGTTACCATTGCTGTAAGTTCATATACGCAAGCTCCCAGAAGCCTGGAAAAACCGATTTCCTGTGGTCAAACACTACTTCTGGCTCTTGCAGTGGTCCCTGAGCCCCGGGTGGGTAAGGCTTAAGATACTCGTCCCATCCAGGAACACACAATCCGCAGTCTCTTATTCTCTACAGGTTGGCCAATTGTGGCCTCTCTGTTAATTGCCCTGTGTTGCCTGAGGAAGATTCCCTGGTGAAAGTGGACAGATTCATTACTATCCTAACTCCTGTTCCACTATGTTCCATGAGCCTTATGTATAGAGATTTCATTGTAGATGAGTTACTTAGAACTGGGCATCTCGCAGACCTCTAACTCCTGTTCCACTATGTTCCATGAGCCTTATAGAGATTTCATTGTAGATGAGTTACTTAGAACTGGGCATCTCGCAGACCCTTATTCTCTGTGTGTGACCAGTTGTAGAACTCTGTAATAGCCTCTATCTATTGCAAAAAGAAGCTTTTTTGATGAGTAATCACTGGTATACTCATCTATAAATATAAGGATCCATATTTAGCATACAGAAAGAAATGCCATTTGTTTAAGAATGTGACAGATGTAGGGTTTTCTCTAGGATCTATGACCTCTCCAGCCATATCTATTTAGCTATGTTTAAAGTACCACACATGAGTTCCATCCCAATGAGCAGGCTTTAAAAGTCCAATTAGATAGTTGTTGATTAACCCCAAGAAAAAAGTGCCACCACTGTACCAGTGGAGATAGCTTTCTGTGGCAGTCTTATTGTGGTTATTAGGTTTGAAGCTGGGTTGGACCACTGACTGAGTTTTCTCCTTTAGCAGCTTGCGTAGTGTCCTCTGAAACTGTGGGAGCTAGTCCTCAGGAAGGAGGCCTCCAGGTCAGTCCAACTCCACTGCTCCAAGACCTGTATCTGAAGTATGTCCTTTCTTCAGCAATACGGTCTTCCCTTCAAATTCTGAGAGGAAATTAAGGGCCGTGGCAATAGCCTGTGTTATTTTGTCTCTAGGACTACCCAGACCAACAACTTAAAGGGAGGTTTATTAACTTTTGCCTCAAGACTTATAATTGAACTTGAATGCTTACTTTCAGATTCGATAATCTAAATAGTCTATTTTCTGTTGCTACTTTTGTTAATACCCAAGACATAGTGATTTAACAAATCAAGATTATCCTCTCATAGATCGGAAGGTTTGAATCTTGGTAGGATTTCCTCTGGTCTGCTAGCCAGGTGATAGCACGCTCACATTTCTTAGAAGTCCAGCTCCCCCGTCTTTTGTTTCTGACTCTTAGAGTTACCATATCCCTGCCTTGCAGCCCCTTCCTTAGAGAAAGAAACAGTGTCTGAGTTCTCTCCATACACACCGACCAACACTCCTGCTTTTTCCACATGTAAAGCCCTTTGTGATTTCACAGGCTCAGTGGGACAGAATAAGTCAGTTGTCTCTTCAACCGTCTAGTATCTTCATTCTCCCTCGCTCTACAAGGCAGTGTGTTGCAGGTTCCAGGAATCCATCCTCTTTGTCCCCAGGGCCTTAGTTTCCTCCCACACTGTTTCACACAAATCCCACTGTGCTGTGCTCCTGAGCTGCAGCATCTTCCAAAAGCATAACTTTCTTTCCATCTTCTCAGCCTCAGGATGTAAGACGGAGCATCAAGAGAGAAATGACCTTGGAACTGAAGAGTTCCTTCAACTACTGGCTGAATTCACAGGTTCTGTGCTTTGTCCTTGCCTCCACCAGCCTGTGGGGCTTTAAAAATCTTTCTTCTATTTGATCTTTAAGGATTTGGATCCAGAAAACAAAACGAAACAAAATTCTGTTATTCCCATTTTTCCTGGGACATCCTGTAGGGAAGGAACCCCCCTGCCCCAGCACAACACACAGACACAGACACACAGACTCTCTCTTTCTCTCTCTCTCTCTCTCTCTCTCTCTCTCTCTCTCTCTCTCACACACACACACACACACACTTTCCTCTCTCTCTCACACACACACACTCATGCACTCACATGCACACACACCACACACAGAGCACTGTACCCCACCTGTCGATGGCCCTTTGTCAACTAACTCTACTGACAGAGGACCTCAAGCTTTCCCCAGCAAAGCAGAGCTCAGCTTGTGAATCCCGAGTTCCTGTGCTTGTCGGTGATCACACCCTTGGTGTCCCCTCTCATTTTAACAGCTCTCATGGCCCCACTTGCTCTGAGCAGTTTTAATTTCCTGCCAGCCCAGTGGCACGATTTGCTGGCATTTTCTTTGGAATGCTTTTCATCAAGAGCCTAATGAGTGCCTGTGTTCTGGCTGGTGATAAGCCAGAGGCTGCCAGGGAAATGCCATGAGGCTCCCTTGGCTCTGCAAGGCGTCTCTGCCTCATTTCCCATCTCCTGCTGACAGTGGTTAAAGCATCAGTGTATGAAGAAGCTCCTGTGTGCCTGGACTGCTCTGACAAGCCATTAACATCCACACAACAGAACTCAAAGCCACTGACACCCCTTTCCCCAACCCTGGGCCACAACATGTTAAGTAGAAACCGGCCTTGTTGGAGATCCATCAGTGAATTATTAAGCAAACACCTGATAACAGATATACATATAAGCAAGGTACTCTAATGGTCTAAGTCCACAGATATTCAAACGTCCACTAATTAAATAAAATAATTTCCCATATCTTAGAATTTAGTGTTTACAGCCAAGTATTTTAAACAAGTTGCAGATGGCTATGTTATTAGCCTAATGCAGCTGTAATAACAATTTACACTTTCAGAGCGTTAGTCACTGGGGCACATAAAGGGCTTTGGCAAATGCGACTCCTGGCCAGCGTGAAGTCGCCCCAACTCTTGCGCTCTTCTTACCCCTCAAAATGCACACATTCTTGTTTCCTTCAATTTCTTTACTTTGGGTAAGATTTTCCCCCACAATTCTCTAAACTTCCACCTTGATCAATGGCTATTGCATGTTCTATATTTCTGAGATTATAAATCAGTCCCGTTTGCAATTATTACAGAGGTCAGTTCTACACCATGGTCATGTATCCAGCTGAGGCTTCAGGAAAAATTTAATGTTCATGTGTGTTTTGCCTGCATGTATGTAAGTGTACTGTGTATGTGCAATGCCTGAAGAAACAAGAGGGTGTCAGGTCCCAGGGAACTGAAGTTACAGGTGGTTGTTAGCTGCCTTGTGAGTACTGGGAACTGAACCAGTGCTCTTAACCACCGAGCCATCTCTCCAGCCCCAGAAGTGTGCATTTTATTTCCATGCTGTCTTCTCCCCAACCTTGCTGGTTCACATAGAGGTGATGAGTGCTGGTTTCTTCCCTTGCCTGAGAATTATTTTAAGAACTAGACATGGAGGTCAGTGGGAATGACATCAGTATTGAGACCTTCCTGCTGACTTTCTGACATGGGGACCCTTTGTTAAAGGATGAGGAGAGACCTGAAAGTTCATTACAGAAACGGGGAATTCTGTATGCGTGCAGGTGCACTTTGAGTGTGGAGGACAGAGGTCAACCATGGTGTCCTTTCTCAGGTACTGAACTCCTTATTTGTTGAGACAGGGTCTCTGACATGTCTGGAGCTCACCAAGTAGGATAGTTTGCTAGTCATCAAGCCCCAAGGACCCAACCTCTCTCCAGCCTTCAGTGCTGGGGTTTCAGGCTCATACTGCCATACTTACCTTTTCCTGATGTGGGTTCTGGGGAACAAAAGCAGGTCCTCTGGCTTACACAGAAAGCCCTTTGCCCGCTGAGTTCTCCAGTCCAAAGCCAGGGAATTCTTATTGGCCACATGTGTCCCTCATGTCCAGATCAGTCCTAGCCTTCTTAACACGAACTCAGAGGAACCAATGATATAGTAAAACTTTGCCAGTACCTTAATATCTGTAATTCCCATTTGTGAACTCTAAGATCTAGTCAGATGGCACAGTGGGTCAAAGGTGCTTCCCACTAACCTGGCAACAACAATCTGACCATCTGAGTTCAGTTCCCAGAACCTAGGCAGTGGAAGGAGAGAATCAACTCCCTAACTCCCTCAGGTTGTAATATAACCTCCACATGTACACCATGGTAAGTTTGTTTCTCTCTCTCTCTCTCTCTCTCTCTCTCTCTCTCTCTCTCTCTCTCTCCCCCCCCCCATCTCTTCCCCTCTCTCCCTCCCACCAACAAGAGATGTCAGAGGGCACCTTCTACTATCTGACTTTCTACAGCTCATCTTCCTAGTGAGAAGCCCTGATAAAATTTCCTGTCTTGCAATTTCTTCTCATGACTTGAATCTGAAAAGTGCCTGTTTTGAGTGTCACCTGCCCCTTCATGCAACATGCTATCACCAACATGCTCCAGCCCTCCTAAGGTGGGAATTGGGGAGTTGGCAAACATAACTGTTTTTGCCAAGAGAACACAGACACTGTTCCACTCTCCTTCCTCCTCTGTCTCAATCCACCTTCCTTTCCTTCTTTGACTATTTATCATGCACCTATCAGAGCTGCTCCAAGTTCTCCTCAAGGAAGCCTTTCCTAACTACTCAACTTTAGGCTGTGTCTATGAATATTCTTCTCACAAAAGTACTTTCATTCTTACTTTTTAGAGTGCATATTGATAATGTGACACATATTTTCAATCCTTTTTTTGGTCTTTTTGAGACAGGGTCTCCCTGTAGCCCCTGGAACTCACTATGAGACCAAGATGGCCTTGAACTTGTAGAGATCCACTTGCATCTGCCTCCCAAGTGCTGGGATTGAAGGCGTGTGCCACTACACTGAGCCATATTTCAATCCTTTTCTTGATTTCAGTCTCTTCCTGCTAGAAGTGCAGCCTTCCTTAGGCTGTGCAGGTCCTGCTGGTCTTCCTTGGGCTGCGCAGGTCCTGCTGGTCTTCCTTGGGCTGCGCAGGTCCTGCTGGTCTTCCTTGGGCTGCGCAGGTCCTGCTGGTCTTCCTTGGGCTGCGCAGGTCCTGCTGGTCTTCCTTGGGCTGCGCAGGTCCTGCTGGTCTTCCTTGGGCTGCGCAGGTCCTGCTGGTCTTCCTTGGGCTGCACAGCCAGTCTTGTTCCCTGCCTCACTTCAGTTTCTGGCACAGCACCAATAGCACACTAGGTTGGCAGTGCATTTTCATTGAATGAGTGAACAGCAATAGGCGATAGAGATACATTGTTGAAGTTGATGTGCTCTTTACTTTTATAGGGATGTTATTTAGCAGCAAGGAAAAATAATTACATAAGCTATATTTATATCATATGTTATTTAAATTTTATTTAGTCAATGTTTAGTGAGAAAAACAAAGGATGCTCTGAATGTGTTTTCTGCCAACATTTTACAGCCATATACAGGGACTCTGGGGGAGTGCCTTGATGAATTCCATGCTGAGCTTGAAAGAGGAGGCTAGGATTAAACCAAAAGAGAGGAGAAAAGCATTCTGACCAGAGTTAAACTTTGCCAGTCCTGTGTATAGAAACAGGAACTTTGGGACATTCTTTAAAAAATGCTTGTTTTTTTTTTTTTTTTTTTTACGATTGGAACTATCCTGGTAGCTTTAGTTATCAAATTAACAGTCTAGAGTCATCTGAGAGGGAAGACTCAATGGAAGAGTTTCCTAGATCTGATTGGCCTGTAGAAGTTGTTTTGATTTTAATTTATTGTTTAGTGACATTGGCAGTATTCCCTGGGCATCTGGCTGAATAAGAAATCTAAGCGTGAGCTGCGTAGCAACCCAGAGAGAAAAGCAGCATTACCTCACGGCTGCAGCCTCCAGGTTCCTACCTACAGTTCTAGCTCTGCCTTCCCTCTGAAACCTCACAGGCCCAGCTCCCACTGTCAGCATTGCCCTCAACACTCTACCTTCCTAGCTCCCACAATAGCTCATTAAGCTTTGAGTACTCACTTGGTTTTCCAGCCCCCAGTTGCAAATGCTCTGATGATCCTCCAACGTGGTCAGCTACAGCACAGCAGCGCACAACTCCTGGGACCAATTTCTATTCTCATTTCTTTTCTGCTGCCTTGATAAAACGCTTTGGCCAAAAGTAACTTGGGGGGAGGATATGGTTTATTTTGTGTCGGGTCATAATGCATCAGGGAGTGAAGTCAAGGTAGGAATGCCAGAGTTCTGGGAGGACTGGGGTGCCAGGAGAAAAAGCAAATGTAGGAGACCATGGATGCTACTTGCCATCTTGACTTTTGGGTATTGTTTAGATCCAAGTCTCAGTAGCAATCTGCCAGTGTGGTAGTCAGAAACCATGGCAAGGAGCTTCATGATGATCATCCTGAGATAAGCCATGAAAACCTTGCTGTAGTGAAAAAAGTTTATAAAGTCCTGCCCAGTTTTCACATATTTTCTTTATTGGCATCTAACTATGCTTTCAAATTGCTTTAATGATATTTTCAATAGAGACACTTGCTTTAGTCTTGAGGCTTTAATGAGAGTGATATTGGGTCTGGAGGGAATACTCAGGAGTTAAAAGGACTTGCTGCTCTTGCAGAACATCTGGGTTCAGTTTTTAGTACCCATGTGGAGGCACACAGCTGCCTGTTACTCCAGGTCCAGAGAACCCAATGCCTTCTTCTGGCCCTTCTTAGGCACCTGCACACATGTGTTGCTCACAGGCTCATTCAGGCATACATAATCATACATATAAATGAAAACAATCTTAGATTAGTGGTATGGTCTGAGCCATAAATAAAAATCAGCAATGAAAGGTTGCATGCCTTTCTATCTGCCAGTTTGTCCAGTGGGGTTGGCAGGGACTTTTCAGTAGTGGGTCTAAAGGCTGCTTTCCATTCTAACATAGCATTTCTTACTGTACATTGAAGTATATGTTAAAGGAGGAGGAACTCTGGGTGTCGAGAATTACATGGATTCAGCTGAGCCTCTGCACTGCACTTAACAATAAAAATACCACAATTTTTATTGAGAATCCATTATGTCCCAAACACATTTCTCAGCTTTCATCAGAATCCCATAAAGCTAGTGCTAATTTCCTCATTTTAAGCTTGAGAATGAAAGCTGAGAGAGGTTAAACCACTTGTTGAAGGTCATTAAGAGAATGGAGTTTGGGCTTAGATCTGCTTGGTTTGGGGATAAATGGCTAAAAACTCAGACTCTGCATTGAGTCAGAATTCTGCTGGTGCTGGATCCCTGCTCCCAGCTCTTTTGGGTAAGAGTTACTTAGCAGCTAAGTCTCAAATTCTTCATAATAGCAAGAACATTCTGATATCAAGAATTATTTTGGCAAAGCATGGTAGCCCATCCTTATATCCCAGTAATTGGAGCCCAACAGCAGGAAGATTCCTTTGAGTTCCAGAGCAGTCTGGACTATGTGGTTAGCCAGACTACCTAGACTACAGAATAAGACCCTGCCTCAAGGAACCAAAATAGGAATAAATGTGTTATTTGCTCATTGGATCATTATACAGATATACATACATATGCTGCACAGACTTCATGGATGTAAGTCATCACTGCCCATTTTAAGTATGTGGATCCTTACAGTAATTACATTTCAAAAACATTTCTGTATCATCCAGCCAGACTACCTAGACTACAGAATAAGACCCTGCCTCAAGGAACCAAAACAGGAATAAATGTGTTATTTGCTCATTGGATCATTATACAGATATACATACATATGCTGCACAGACTTCATGGATGTAAGTCATCACTGCCCATTTTAAGTATGTGGATCCTTACAGTAATTACATTTCAAAAACATTTCTGTATCATCTCTGTACAGTGACAATAAAAGGTTTCCATTTTAGTAATTGTTAGTGTTATTATTTATATCTCAAGCAGAAAGTAACTAAAGATGTGGAAAAGCAATTAGTATGAAAATAATCATTGGACTAGAGAGATGGCTCAATGGTTCAGAGCACGGGCTGCTCTTGAAGGGGACCCAGGTTCAGTTCCCAGCACCCACACAGTGGCTAACAATCATCCATAACTCCAGTTCCAGGACATCTAAGTCCCTCTTCTGAAGTCCATGGGCATTGCACAACATGGGCACACTTACATATATGCAGACAATATGCTCATACACATAAAATAGAAATAACATAAAATATCAAAAAAAATCATGCATAGGATTGGAGAGATGGCTCAGCAGTTAAGAGCACTGGCTGTTCTTACAAGAATCTGGGTTCAGTTCTCAGCATCCACATAGTAGCTAACAACTGTCTGTAACTCCAGTTCCAGTGGATTCTATACCCTCTTCTGGCCTCCACAGGCATTGCACATATGTGGTATACTTACATATATGTAGGCAAAACACTCATACACATTAAATAATAAATGAGTAGTAAATAAGTAAAACAATGCATATTTAGAAATGTCAACCATCTAAAGTTATTGCTTAACCCTTCCTTTCCCCGCCCCCTTGTCCCCAGTCTGAGCACATTGCACAAGATTCATTCATCATAGATCTAAACTCCAATTAGGTTAGAGTTAAGTACAGACTCTGCCTGATGCAATCCACCAGTGAAAGTCCGCAGCAGGCCTCTACCGTTTCTTCTGCTTCTCCGTCTCCATCATCTCTCAGTCACTTCTCACTAAGAAATGTAAACGTCATGACTGTGAGACTTCATTACTGTTGGAGAATATGCTATGGTCCATTTACTATAAAGAATTGACACCGTACTACGTTTGTCAGGAGGAATGAACAAAGTATATATCACGGGACAGGAGCCTCGATTTTTATTGTTTTTTCTCACTTACCACTAATTCTCCAACTCTAGCTCCTGTCACTGTGAATTAGGGCACCTCTGCTCTATATAAATATTGTATTCTGGGTAATTAGATACTGGGATAGGAGCCTCTGTAAATTACTTTAACTGCTGTCAGTGCTGAAGGCAAATACGAAGTTTTTAGTTCTGTTTCTAGTTTGGGTTATTTTCTGACCCTAAACAGCCTGACATAAAAGAGCTCTTTTCTTTGTCAAAGGCAGCCCTTTCAAATCTACCTGCCAGACAGGCTATTGAACTATGGGTTCAATTCTAATTGGCTTCAATCTTTTCAATCCGGCAGTTTCATTTTTAATGCAATGGATGTAAGATTATGTGTAGATCTTTTCAATGGGTATTCCATACTGCTGCTTAGGCAGAGGATTTGAACATAAGTGGGCTGCTGGCTATTTCTTCTGGACAATTTAAATGGATTCATAAGAGTCCTTTGTGCCCCAGGGAAAGGGCAGAACAAATCCAAGTGAGACGGTTAGAGCTCCCCTTTCAGATGGAATTGTAGAAAAAGGAGGGGGCTCTTGGGCAAGAGAAGTACTCAAAATACTGTAAAATTGGAGCTCTAAGCAGTCTAGTAAGGTGGATGCTTAACCAGTTGTTTCCTGTGCAGAACTGAGGTCACCAGGAAGCATCTGCCCAAACTGATATTGGTTTCTACAGGTTAGAAGGTCTACGCAAATAGACAACTTTCACCATGGTTCCATAGGAACCCAGGGTGAGTCAATTATTTTATAAAGTATTCTGAAAGAATAGATGACTTTATAGAACTCTAAAGTACCCACAGCTTTATTATATTAGAATAGTGAAATGAAGCCTAGCTAAAATTTGGTTTGGGTTGGCTTAAAAATCTTAATTAGAACCATTAGGAAAGACACGGTATTGAGAAAGATTCAGTCTTCCATTAAGAGGGTTGTGTAGGATGAGATATTCAAAAAGGGTAACTCAACCTTTTGGCATCACCACACAATGCTGTCATCTACAAAGTTCATACTGGAGGATTTCACAATTGAGTTACCAAAAAAATTCATAACATAACATGTTTTACATAAATTTATAACTCTGTGTCAGGCTGCATTTGTAGATAGCCTTTGCTGGGTCCTCCTGATAAAAGTGTCTTTCCAAAAGCGGTCCTGCTTGTGAAGCCTCCATCTGATTTCTCTGCTGGGATGGAAAAGGGTACCTGACAAACCAGGAAGGAACTAGTCCTGCATCCCTCTATCCCATAAAGAGGGAACCCTGAGGGCCCTCATTGCTTCCCCAACTTCATCCTCCTCTGCTCAGGGAAGATGTTTAGAATGCCTCATCAACCAGTTTGGTAAGTCCCTCTCCAAGTGAGAAAGTATTTCTTTATTGAAGGCAAACATAAACTGCATACTGTTGTCAGTACTAACAAGGCCATTTCAATCTTCCCCAACACATGAAAATAATGTGAGAGAAATAACAGCAACTTCATCTTACTGGTCTGCCTTGCTTTGCCCCAGAACATATGCAAACCATCCATCTGTCTCCTGGGGACTAACATTCACTTTGCCAAAATTCACAGTAATGATGGAATCCACACTGGTACCTGGCATAGAAGTTGGACAAATAGAAGTGAGAGGTACAGGCTGGAGAGGGGAGTGGCCAATCAGCTGAACTTTGGCTCTGCTGACATTTGGTAAGAAGTCTCAGGAGCTACACAACGATTCATTGTTTTGTTAGGAGTGAATTTCCGCAAAAACACACACACAATAAAATAAATAAAACCAGATTTCAACCATCATCACTCTCAATCAACAAAAAACAAATACACTCAGCCTCTGTGTAGAGAGAACTGCAGCAGCAATTTCTGAGCTGCCTTCCGGAAGAGTAATGCTCGGTAAACAGTCTTACTCTGAAACTCAGATTTCTCGAGAAAAGCTGTCTGAGAATCACTTCAACAAATGTGATGTGCTGAGCGAAAAGAACTTAGGTCCCTGAAGGTTTAAACGGTGGAAGATTTTCCAACTGATACTTAGATACAGAGATACTGAGCATTTAATACCGAACAGAAAGTCTTTCTACCTAACAGAAATGTATTCGGGCTCATCAGAAAACACGCACTTACATATATGAGTGAGTGTTCATAGCATGGAATTCTTAAACTGAAACATTCAAATGTCCGATTACAGCAGAATGCAGGAATAAATTGTGATACAGTTGCAAAGCTTTACACAGCAGTATGAATGAACCATCTACAACCATCTGTAAGGGGTGGGTGGATCTTGCAAACTGTTAGCCAACAGATTCCAGACATGGTACAGCACCCCACAGCATTCCAGTCACATAAACTGGGAAATGAGTTAATGGACCATTTTGGGGGTCAGATTGGAAGAGAAGGTCAGTGGGGAGCCCAGGGTGTGGGCCAGGAAGATTTCACCTGGGTACTGGTTGGGTTTGGTTCGATTCCATTGGGTGGATGGACAGAATGTATGGACAGGTGCCTGTTGTCCACATCACTGTGCTGCTCACTTGTCTGTGTCAAAGTAATGTCCCTCTCTTTGTTCACCAGCTGTCTTTAAGTGGGTGTGCTTTTCTGTCTCTTTGTCCCTGGGCTTACAACTGTTCCCCATTTATGCATCAAAACTTCATCTGTCCCTTCACTGACGGACTCTTATACTCTGTTTCTGGCATAAAACCTTTATATCAGCTTGGCAGATGGAGAAATACCACCACTTTGTAATTAGCCTTTCAATATGGTGTTTTAGAATTCTTACCTTAAAAATTAGAAGTATGTTTCCGTATATACTTTAAACATCCTAAAAAATGCAGTCACAAATAAAATCATACAGAGTATTTCTTGTGTGTCTGATACTTAGTATTCACTTGTAACTATATAATTTAATGACAATGTATACCATCCCGTGTCACCTGAAAACTCTAAATTATTTAGTCACTCGTGCATATATGGTCCTCACTTGTAAGACACAACATATCAAAATACCAATCGCAAAAATGCAGTTTCACGTCTGAGTATCTCCAGTTACCTCTGCCTGTAAATGAATCTGTGTTCATGTACCTCATTTCTGGCCTGTTAGCACCATCTCTGCTATAGAATACCTGTTACATCATTAGATGCTTAAGTCACGTTGCTGATAAAAGGAGTTAACATACAGTTTCTCACTTAGTCTTTACAAGCTTATGAGGTAGAGCTTGTTACCTGCATATTGTCAGAGGAAGAAATGTTAATTGCTGGCTCTTGTTAACTGAGGCTGCTGATGAAGCCGTCCCTGTATTAAACATTCTACAAGGCTGATTGGCCATTAGAACTTTGGTGCTTAGAGAGAGGGTAGAACTATCACAATTCCAGAACTGAAAGATCTTGGGCTACCTTTACCCCTAAATAGTTATTTATTGCCCACATCTGTGTGTGACCCAAGATCCTTGTGACTACTAAGTAACTACTTTTGGAATGTCTGAACCCAGAAGCTAAGAATGCCATCGGCTCACACCTGAGGCCCACAGCAGTTCTCCTCACCCTAACCCACCTAGTCAATGTTTCCATCATTGTACTTGAAAGGTCTCGATTTATGATTCTATTTAATTTGCCTCTCTAGAAACCTTATAAAACTGTTACTGTATTGGATTATGGTATTGGGGTATATGCAGGGGGACCTAAATTTGTGTTTCTAGGTTATTTGTCTCATAGAATAAATGCACATTTGTCTCCAGAACAAACTGTCTTATTGCCTTTAAGGTGAGAGCTGTGTTCTGTGTGTCAATTCTCCCTTGCATGTTTGTAACACAATTATTAGCAGGGTTTAATCTAACAAATACTTCTTTTTTCTTTAGAAACCTTTTTTGAACATTTGGATCTACCTCCAAAATTCCCTCTGCGAGGCAGAGACCTGCTCTAGGTGCGCTATACTATTATCTATCTTAGCCTCGCTTCTCCTGAACCTGGAGCTGCAGCGGCCTATTCCTTCAGCAAAGTGTCAATGCTGAGAACTCCTTCAGCTGGGCTGCCTTCTCTAATGATGGTCTATCGGACTCTTTGATCCAAGTCCCCAGAGACTCAAACACAATCTACAGGGAAAGTGGGAGGGTACAAGCCATGCAATCAAAAGAATTATTGATGCATTGACATAATGTATGCACACAGTTCAACGTGTCACTGCAGAAATGCAATGATTAAAAACATACCTTTTTCATAAGCCCACATCAAACACGTCTGCTCATCTTTTTCTCCACTAGACCTGCTGGGATCACAAGCCACCAGATTCATATCTGCACCATTATCCAGTAGGAACTGAACCAGGGAAATGTGTCCGTGGTAGCAAGCAGAGTGTAAGGCTGTTATGGGAAAGAACGAAAGGAAGAAAGAGAAGAGGAGGAAAAGGCACTGTCATTTTCAAAAGCATTGTTTCCAGAGACGTAAATCAGTGCTCGATGTTTGATAATGAATGGATTTTATATCGAGTAAACACAAGTATTCTAGTCTAGGCAGCCTTCCAAATATTGTTTACGCTTACAGTAATTTTTTGTATTTCTATATCTATAGTAATTTTTGAGTTTAGTGTTAGTTATTAGAATTAGAATTGTGTACACAAGAGAAATAATGAAGACTCAAAGTAATATTTTTCTTGAGCACCAAGGCAGGAGTTGAGTGATGTGGTCAGTCTGCCTATGATCCAGGTACCAAGGATGTACTGAGTGTATGTCAGTTCTTACCAAGGATGCACCAAGTATACGTCAGTCTTCAGCCCAACAGTGAACCTGAACAAAACTCAATCCACTTACTGTCAACATTCACCATTAATTCTAAATGATGTCAACTTATAAAATACCTTTCCTCAGGGCTAGAGAGATGGCTCAGTGGTTAAGAGCACTGACTGCTCTTGCAGAGGATCTGGGTTCGATTCCTAGCACCCAATGGCGGCTATGAACCATCCTTAACTCCAATTCCAGGGGAATCCAAAGCCCTCTTCTGACCTCCGTGGCATTGCACGACACGGGTGCACTCATATACATGCAAGCAATACACTCATACACATAAAATAAAAATAATAAATAAGATATTAAAAAACACCCTTCCTCATGGGGGTTGCAATTCCCATTATCCTCTTCCTCCTTGGCTCAATATTGTTCTTGAGACCCAACAGATCCCTGGAGCCATGACATTTTTACCTGTGTGCCCATCTCTTCCTTGGTGATTGATGCTCACAACATTTTGATCAAGAAGAAACTTGACCAGGTCAATGTTCTTGCCATAGGTACAAGC
Organism: Nannospalax galili; assembly: GCF_000622305.1. Classification (NCBI taxonomy): domain Eukaryota; kingdom Metazoa; phylum Chordata; class Mammalia; order Rodentia; family Spalacidae; genus Nannospalax; species Nannospalax galili. The sequence goes on from NW_008355795.1 coordinate 861,526, forward strand.
ACTGCAATAACCCAAAAAAAGAAAGATAAAAAACTCTCTTTATGAATCAATTCATGTCCCTCTGAAAATAAAATGCTGAAGTCCTAATTCCCAAGAGTTCAGAATGGGACAGTATTTAGAGACAGTGTCTCCAAAGAGGTAGTTGATTTACAATGGTATCATTAGACTAGCTCGTAATCCAATAAGATCAGTGTCCTTGTCGGAAGTGGAGATCAGGACACAGATGACCAAGAAGGAAGGATTAACGGAAAAAAAACAGGATCACCATCGCCCCCACTTGACAGAGCCTTGATCTTGTAGATGTAGCCTCTAGAATGGGGCAGTGATACATTTTTTTTGGTTTTCTTTTTTAATCTATGGAAGATTTAAAAAAATTTTATTGAGCTTTTGTAATTAAAAAAAATTTTTATTTATTATTTTTATGTGCATGTGTGTATTGCCTGCATGTAGGTAAGTGCACCCGCATCGTGCAATGCCCGTGGAGGTCAGAAGAGGCTGTCGGATCCCCTGGAACTGGAGTTACGGACAGTTGTTAGCTGCCATGTGGGTGCTGGGATTCGAACCTGGGTCTTCTGCAAGAACAACCAGTGTTCTTAACCACTGAGCCATCTCTGCAGCCCCGAGCTTTTGTAATTTTATACAAGAATTCTTAATCAAGGTTAGACCACCTCCCCACCTATGCCCCTGTTCCGCCCACCAGACTTCATCTAGTCCATGTTAAGTTCTATCCAGTCAAGCATTTGTTCCCAGATGTCCTTCAGTGTGATTTCGTCCACCAGAGTCTAGCCAGCCCATCTAGAGATTGTACGTAAGGCTACTGTCCTCACCCAGTAGCCATCAGTCTCCAATAGTTCTCAGTCTAGTACTAGTCCAGATACTGGTGTGTTTATGAAAGAAGCAGACATGTAAGACAGAGGGAGGGAAGAACGGATAATAAAGAGGCAACACCAGGGGGCACAGCATCGCATCCGGTGAAATCAAGGAGTGGAGTAAGAGCTCTAGTATTTTAACCAAGGAATTATGCCTAGGATAATCAGTCTTGTAAGAGAGATGGGTTCAGAAAGCTTTCATTAAATTGGGGTAACGATCTGAAATTATTCCCTGGGGAAAACCATTCACTAACCTCCAACTTTCTATGACCAAAGGGTAAGGGCTATCTGTGATTTTCCTAAGGGTGCACTGGCTGTGCTCTCCAAGCACAGAGCTCCTGCACACCTAGCCAAGGTCTCATCCTGACCTTGAACACTTGTTTCACCTCCAGTATGACCTAACGGCCTCGCTATTCGCTCCACTGCTGTTGAAATTTCAAGTGCATTTGTGCTTATGGGATCACATTACAAACGGAGATGACGATGTTCATTGTCAGCTTTTCCAGCTGGAAAGAAAATGGACGTATTTTAGGACCCAAAGCAAACGATATTTTTATGGATATTTTGCTACTAGACTTGTTGAGCTACTTAATTGGAATTTTTGGTTCCTACTGTTTACTGTCAAGGCTGAGATATGCCGAAAAAAATATTTTGTGTCAGGTAAATAAATGGTGTGCGTTAGTTGCTTTTCTTTTGCTGTAAAAAATACTTGACAAATGCAATGAAAGGGAGGGAGGGCTCTTTTGGGCTCCCAGCCAAGTGGGATGCAGTTGGTGCAGAGACGGCACTGACTTGGGGCTTGAGGAGCTGGGCTGCTACCTCTGCAGCCAGGAAGCAGAGCACATGCACTCTGCTGCTCAGCTCACTCCCCCTTGCTTCCTCTGTTTCTCACAGGATTATGTCCTTCACATTCAGAACGGTTCTTCCCTCCTCATTAAACCTTTCTAGAAAACCCCTGAGACACACCCAGAAGTATATCTAAATCCAGTCAAGTAGAAAATAAAGATCAACCATCACATTCACTAATGATAACTGGATTTTCTTAAACTAATGTCATAAATTCCCTTTCTAATAGTTTTTCTTTGACAAGATGATGACATTTCCTGTACTTCTAAGCCCTGGGTAGATGAGGCTTCGTCATCCAATTTTGGGAAGAACCATGTGTAATCCTGGCCACAGTGGGACTTGGTTCTGGAGCTCACCAGCTCACTGTGTCTTACTTTTTCCTCTTCCTGGGATGGCCTTGAAGAAGTCAATCTTAATGAAATGCCACATATGTGTCACACAGTGACATCACTGGCTTCCTGTGAAACCTCATGAACAGAGGCAGAGCCCCCTTATGCTATGGCTTCTTCATTTTAGTTCAATGGGACATGCCACATATTACACACACATGTCTGTTGCCTTTAGACATTGCAGTGGGACTCCTTTAAGGAAAGAAGGGGTCTGTTATCTTGATGTGTCTACTGCCATCAACACAAGGCATGTCCTTAATAATTCTTTCTTGAATAATTAGATTAATTATCAACAACTTCGTGTAAATATTTACATAATAAGCAGGATCTTCAACACTACGAATTTAATAGAACATTTTCCATATTGCCGTATTAGCCCTTTTCTAAGAAACTAGACATAGGAAATGGTAAGTTAAAATATATATTCATACATACATTTATGTGAACACACATATGCGCATGTACATATGTATACATGCATGTATATATATTCACATGTATATTTGGATATGTCTATATGATGGTTAAGTTTGATTATCAGTTTGGCTGGATTAGGAAACCCTTCAGGCTTTAGGGAGGCAAACCTTTGGGTGTTTCTGTGAGGATTCATTCAAAGAAAATTAACTAAGGACTTATCATGAATGTGGGAGGCACCATCCTATGGGCAGGGGTTCTAGATTAAATAAAAAAACGGGAAGGAGGAAGCCAGCTGAGTGTCAGAACTCACCTCTGCTTCCTGACTGTGGATAAGGCCACCAGCTGCTCAACTCTCCCCTCAACCTTTGGGACAATACAAACCCTTCTGCCTCTAGCTATTTCTTGTCAGGTGCTTAGTCACCAGCCAGAAAAGTAACTAAAACATAGTCACAAAGAGAGTAACAGAGCTGAAAGTGGTGCCTGCTGTGCACAAAGTCCTGTGCTGTATACAAAGAAAAAACATGTGCTCTGAGTGGATTCCTATCGTAAAGAGCTCCTTCTGTGAGTACATGATGAAAATGACTCGAATAGGAGATACTAATCTGTACTCCCAGTAGGCACAGATTGAAACAACATAAACCAAGCAGACTGATAGTTTTTCTCTCTTCATGACCCTCTTACGGATGAACTTCTGCAGATGACTATCAACCTGTGATGACAGTTCCAAGTCCTGTCTATAGAGCAAGAACACTATTTGATAAGTAGCTCAAGGTGTCAGTTCTAAGGGGCATGAGTTTACAGAGAGGAAAATAGCAGCTACCTGTCTGTGTCAGTTACATGTCACGTCAGTTCTCCCAATTTCCCTTTCCTTGGCCAGATTTCACTGGCCCATCCATGTTGACCAACAGTTTGACCTGAAAAACTCTTGCATCTCCTCTGTTACTGTGCATCTAGAAAAACGTGGTACTCGAACAAGAAGACATGTAAAAAGTACAGGATTCTGAGTTAGGCAGACATTTGGCACATTAACTTCCAGACAGAAGAACATCTGCCTGTGACTTAGCTTCCTTGAACTTTCCTTTTCTTCAACTTTCAAAACTTTATGCAGATTAGTTAGGCCTGGTGGGGCACACCTTTAATCCCAGGTCTCAGTAGGCAGAGGAAGGCTGATCTTTGAGATCCAAGCCAATATGTTCTACAGAGTGAGTCCATGCAGGTTTGGACTAGGGAGACCCTGTCAAAGCAAAGCAAAGCAAAGAAAAGAAAAGAAAAGAAAAGTAAAAAACAAAACAAAATAAAACAAAACAAAAAACAAGCAACCCCCCCAAATTTACGCAAATTAAATGAGAAACTGGGTGCAAACAACCTGGTGTGTGTTAACCAAATTCTTTGGTAGTTAAATAAAACAAAACAAAACAGAGTTGGAATGATTACTCAGTGGTCAGCTGTTAAGAGCACTGGCTACTGTTGCAGAGGACGCAGGTTCAATTCCCAGAGTGCACATGGCAGCTAACAACTATCCCTAACTCCAGTTCCAAGGGATCTGATGCCCTCTTCTGACCTTCATGGTTATTGCATGACATGGGTGCACTTACACACATGCAGGCAATTCATTCATGCACGTAAAATACAAATAATAAATTAAATATTGAAAAACCAAGACAATCCTGAAATCTCCCGTGAGATTTGTATAGGTTAAATTTACTTTAGAATGAAAAAGTGTCTCCATTTTTATTACTCACTAGGGCAAAACAAACATTATGTATAGTCATCTTGAACACCATTTTAGAGGTTGCAAATGAGCTAAGAAGTATGCATTACTTAGGGAAATGATCTTACAGTCAAGGTTTGTTATTCTCAAATTATCATGCATTAATTTTTATAGCAAAATGGCAACTTGTCCAAAATGAGGACTTTAAATTTTGTAGAGTATCCACCTTCCTTTTGGACGTTTTAGGGAGCTAATGGGCCTCGAAGTTATTAGCAGCCTTTGTTCGCTTATTTACTTAGTTTGGGTGCACCTTTTCCAATCCCAGCTGTTCCTGCAGAATGCTTTCCAAGAGTCCACTAGAAAGGGCTCTCATGGCTTCCTAGAAAAGAGCTGAATCTTACGTGTCTCAAAACCATCCTGACTAGGCTTTTACAGACTGACAGATAGATAACTTAGGTAGACACATCTGCACATAAGGTTTAGGACAGTGGGGGAGAAAGTGTCATATTTGATGCTGATGAATCCTACTAATGAGATTCCTGTTGGAGGAGGGTTACAGCCACAGTCCCTTTTGGCAGCTTTCTGCAGAGCAAAGAGGTTCTTTGCTCTCCACAGAGAGAATACGAGCCATATGCTTACAGATGTTGATAGGCCTGTTGCCTTGGCAACATCAGTTCTTGTCTTTGTGGCTGAGCCAGGAATACAGCATCTGGCTCTGGCCCCATCTGTTGTGCTGACGGCAGCGTCTGCCTCCACCCTCTCTTTCCTGAATCTACCTCAGGCTCCTTGTCCTCTGCCCCAACTCCACACCCACTCTGATTGCAACATCTGCCACTATTTGTTACGGCTTTGTGTACACAACTTAGGGTGCTGAGGGGTGCCAGCCAACCTTAGTGACTAGTAGTGTACATAAAGATTATTTTACCTGTGAAAAGCTGTCTCGCTGAAGATGTTTTCCTTGGTCAGACTTTCAGATCCTGATATTTGAACAATTTCCTTTGCAACTTCAAACTTGCCATTGTAGCATGCCCTGGATTGGAGGAAAATATTGTGTTAAGTAAGAGGAAGCTAGCAGGAGCTCAGGAACGATAAGTCAGACTCACAGGTGCAGAGGGGTGTCGCCGTAGATGTTCGCAACGTGAGGCTGAACTTCCAGATCACTCTGAAGCAGATAGCTTACTATATCGTGGTGTCCGAAGCGAGAGGAGAGGTGCAGAGCCACATGGCCTTCATTATCCTGAGCATTCACTGTAGGGAGTAAGAAAACAGAGCTGTGTTATCAGGAACCCATTGGTTCTCAGCCTTCCTGTGTAGAGCCTAAGTGCTGCAGATACTCCTGGAAATTCTCAATTAATGATAATAATAGAGGAAATTAAGTGCCACCATTTTAAAAGTTTTAATTATGTATATCACTATTACATCAAACAGGCTTTCCTTTAGTGTTCACAGATTCCCTGGAATGCATCTAATCAAACATGCTTTGTACCTTAGTATGGTTCAAGAAACCAATAAACATCCCAAGGCACCTGTGACCATTCCCTTACATCCCCTTCCAAACAGATTTTTGTTTCTGCTAAAGGATGCTAAAAAGTTTAAGGTCATGGATGGTAGAAATGACCCAGGGGGTAAAGGTGTTTGTCATCATGCCTGAGGACCCGTGTTCAATCCTTTGGACCCACATGGTAGCAAGAGAGAACTGATTCTATCCAGTTGTCCTCAACCTCTGCACATGTGCTGTGGCATACTTCCAAATAAATGCATAAATAATAAACTAAAGGTTCCACCCAGAGCACCAAGGCCAGCAGTACTGGCTGTCGCAGTGGTGGTGAATGCTGGTAAGGGTGCTCAGGGGGCACTGTGAATCTTCAGCTGAGAATCACCACCATAATACAAAGGGAAAAGCATTTCCCACATGACCGACCTTACTGATGAGGTTACCCTAATAGGTTACTTAAAGCCAAGCATGAGGATGATCCGTATTGTCTTTCTCTTTGGTCCACAGTCTTATAAACTCTTAGGACAGCTAAGGAAACCTCTGGAATGAAAGCATTTAATGGGAAACCAAGATCTCACTGTAGCAAAGAGGCCGACAATGTGGGTTCCAGGACACCATTGCATTAGGGTTCAGATTTCAGAGAGGATGACCACGGGGGACTCCAGAGAGAAGGGGGGTGCAGAGGAAGGCTCCAGACTGGAGAAGGGGACCAGAGGGAATATCTAGACCAGAGAGGGGGACCAAGGGGAATATCCAAACAGGAGACAGGGATCACAAGGGGCTCCGGATAAGAGAGAGAGAGACCACAGAGAAGCTGTAGGGAAGAGAGCTCTGTGTGTCTAGCATTGGCGTTGTGTTCCCCAGGGGTCCTTGTTCCTCCAATGGACCGGGCCTGCTGCGGAGAATCAACTGTGGGGAGTTAGCCTCCGAAGGAGGGCCTTGTGGAGCCATCTTGGGACAGAAGCCAAGAGCCAGCAGGAACATGAGGTGGTGGCGGGAGTGGAGAGAAAGATAGCCCCAGAGCCTCACCGGCATGGTTGCGAGAGGGGGAATTTACCAACCTAGGGCAAGATGCGGGCCCAAGATGCATGGGTGAAAGTTAACGAAGACTATGGGTGGGCCGGGAGCTGTCTGGATTGGCGGGCTCTGAGCCATGGTACAAGAGTGCTTGTCTCCTTTAAGGTCCCCCGTTTACCCCCTCCCTACCCAAGGGCATAAACCATAATAAATTCACATAAAAATATATTATATGGTTTGTCTGATTGCATAAGAGACCCGGAGAAAACTCTGGCGACAAAATTGGCACAGCCAACAGGATGGCGTTGATGACAAACCTCAGAAGTCTGGAAAAAGCTAGCGAGCTGATGGCTGTGCTGATGTGGTTTTTACAATGGGTTACTAAGAAGAGGCCGGCCATGCAGGAGTGTGGGCCACAGCTGTGTTGTAAATGTGGGGATATGTTGTGGGTATGTGAAGATTTGTTAAAGGTTGTCCAGAGGCTAGAAAAACTTTTACCCTGAAATGGAGCACCCAGAGAGGGGGCATGGCCACTTTGCATAATAAAAGATGTGCCCCAGGCCCGGGAAGCTGAAAAGGCAAGGGAAGTCCTGGCAGACCCAGTTGCAGAGCTCCAGGGAGAAAAAAAGCGGGAGACTTTGACTTGTGTAAGTCCAAGGACTCGGAGGAAAAGACAGATAATAGAAAAAAGAAAATGACCTAAAAATAAAAGTAGCTAAGGCTGCCCCTCAGATTCAACCATTGTTACAAAAGGAAAAAAAGCCAACAGTGCTGTAGGTGGGAAATACTCCACATGGAACTGCTAAAATTAGAAAACACAAGCAAGCAGAGAGCCCCTAGCCACGTGGCTTGTGAGAGTATGGGACGTGGGAGCAAATGACATCAGTCTAAGTCCTTCAGAAGCTTCACAGCTGAGTTATATAACCCACCCATCCATCCTTGCGATGTAAGCTGTTCAACCTAGGCCAATGCAGGGGGGACCAGTCATTAGTGGAATGACTGGTTAAAGGCATTAAAGATACATGGTTGTTACCAAGGGAGACTAACATGATTAGCAGGGGCTGGAGGACTATAAAGGAGGGGCAGGCATTACTGAGAGAACTAGGAATGAGAAAAGCAATATATGATGTCCAGCTCACTGGGCCAGATAAGACAGTGTTCACCAGAGATACGAAGGAAAGCTTAATTCAATTGGGACCTCGAGAATGGTATGGGGCTTTAATGGTTTTACTAAGCCCTTTAATGGGACAGGATCTTTGTAAAGTGAGAGAGGCTTTGGCAAATTTAAATGATTCTGACCAGCATGTAAAACATGTCTGTAAAATAACAGAACACCCTATGAGAGATATAAAAGAGACCAGACAGAAGAAATGGCCCATTTGTGTTACTAAAAGACAAATGTAGCAATACATATGTAGAGCCCAAATTCCCCAAGAAAAGATTGATAGAAAATCAAATTCGGTACTAAGGAGTTTCTGGAAGGCTTTAAAACCAGAAGAACAATTTACAAAAGGCATTCAAAGAATAAAAATTGTCCCCGGGGGGTTCAGAATCCCTAAAGATTAAATAAGATACAATTTCTCTTCTCACAAAGGCTATACTAGGGGTGGAAGCAGGTTTCCCCACCAAGTTCTCCCCCAGCAACCAGGTGTGGTCAATGGGAAGATGACAGATGTGGCTAGAGTCAGGAGGCAGACCCAGGGCCTATCTGACTCAGGGAACTAACAAGTGCAGTGGGGACAGGAGAAGCACCCTGCCTCCTTAGCCCAGTGCAGGGTCAGGCAACTGGAGCCCACACCTGTAAGTATATCAAGAATAAAAGAATACAAAGAGACCCCATGTAAAATCCCCCAAGTGTGAAATGACTTCAAAGGGATCACTAAAAATGGTAAAGAGTAAGCCGAATTAATGCCTCGTACCCATCCTCATGCCAAGGATCTATGGGGAAAACTGTTAATACAAATGGACAAAACCTTTCCATGCTTTGTGAGACCTTGTCTATGAGTGATTTAATAGATAATGTTAACTTTCCATAGAGTGTTTTACAAGTGTGAAACCCATTTAAAAGATACCTGAAGAGGCAAAGGCCAGCGATATCTGTAAGATTCTTGGGAGTTTCATGGTTGGTTAGGATGAAAACAGAGACTCCCAAACTGTATAACTGTTAAGAAAATCTATAGTACCAGGGGTCAGTTGCCCTCCTATGAGCTGTTGGTCAGAGAGACCCTAGAGGTCCTCAAATTCACCTAGGCTATTGCCACTAATGTCGGTTGTACACTAGAAAGGTCGGTAAGTCCATGTTGCTGAGGACACTGCATGATGTGAGCACGGGAGAAGAAGAGATGGAGCAGAGACTAAGCCACAAACTCCATGCCACTGGATGGATGAGGTTCATATTGCCAGAAGGCGCTATGCGGATGGTTGGGAAAGAAAGGATCCCCAATGATTCTACTCAACAATGGATTCCACATACTGCACACTATGGACATGTCAAGCAATGCCTGCAAGTGCAGTAATGGCTCCACCAACATACATACAACTGACAAATTTCTAATTGGATAGCGCCCGCTCCTAGGGGTGGAACACACATCTGGTGCTGTAGACCAGGCCAATGCCTTGTGTCGAGAAAGGCTACAGGCCCTAGAGGGGAAGCCATCACAAGTATACTGTATAATGAATAGAGTACACCTACTGGGGTATCTTCTAGGAATCTGTATTTACATTCATGTTTGTTTAAATGTGTCTACCTCCTTCCATTTGTCTTTATAGTAGAAGAAACACCACTGAGATAGATCAATGGCCATGGCCTAAAGACAACTAATGGGGAGGTCCAAGAAGTCACTATCTTCCCCCGATACAAGATAGGTCACCCTACATCTGTCACCCTCTCCAAGGCTCAGGGCTCTTAGCAGAAGATTGGCAGAAGATTGTAAGAGTGGAGGAAAGGGGTGGAGTGTGTTCCCCAGAGGTCCTGGTTCCTCCAAGGAACCTGCTTGGGAGAATTGACTGTGGAGAGGTAACCGTCGAAGGAGGGTCTTGTTGCATCTTCCTGGGACAGAAGTCACAAGCCTCCAGGAACATGTGGCAGTGGGTGTGGGGAACGCACAGCAGCAGGCATGGAGAGAAAGATGGCCCCAGCATGTCACCCACATGGATGAGAGGGGGGCATTTACCGACCTAGGGCAAGATTGCGGGCCCAAGATGCCTGGGTGAAAGCTAACAGAGACTATGGGCAGGCCCGGGAGCAGTCTGGATTGGCGGGCTCTGAGCTGCGGTGCAACAGTGCTTGTCTCTGTAAGTCCCCCATTTACCCCCTTCCTACCCAAGGGCATAAACTATAATAAATTCACATAAAAATATATTATATGGTTTGTCTGATTGTGCAAGAGACCCTGAGAGAACTCTGGTGGCAGATATTGAGATATCTCCGTGGGACCTGTCTGGTGTCATGACCTTGGAGATGTGTGTTTTTTAAGCTTGACTTTCTTCTGTGCTCTATGCAAGAGTGTGTGCTACTTGGTACCTGTTCTAGTTTGCTTTCTGTTGTTGGGATAGACAATGTGACCAAATGCAACCTGGAGTCGAAAGGGTTTATCTGGTTTATATATCCTGGTCCATCACAGAGGGAAATAAAGGTGGGCACTGGAGTAGGAACTGAAGCAGATGCTACAGAGGAATGCTGGCTCACTATCTCTGGCTCCTGCTCAGCCAGCCTTCTTACATGTCTTAGGCACACCTGCCTAGGGACAGTGCTGCCCACAGTGGGCTGGGCCTTCCTGCATCAGTCATCAATCATCAATCAATACAATCTCTCACAAACACAACCACAGGGAAATCTGATCTAGGAAACTCTCCAATTGAGGTTCCCTCTTCCAGGTGACTCTAGGATGATTCAAGTTAATAATAAAAACTCACCTGGACAATTCATACTTAAATCATCACTAGTTAGCTTTCAGTATTTGAGAAAATGCGACTGACCCATTCTCATCCTTCAATGGTCTCCAGTGATCACCACAGTGCCAGGTATTAGAGGCATGATATCCTATCCCTCGTCTGACTACAAGAGCTCAGTTAGAATCACACTGAAAATATTAACAAACTTCATGACTATAATGAATCAGTACGAACCTGTCACACATGCATTTAATAATGTTTACTCTACCTGTCTCCTTATATCCTTCTTAGAAATGTTCTGTGTTAAATTCAATAAACTATAGGTGCACAAAGTATATTCCCTCAAATGGTACAAAGTCCAGTTACCAAATTGACTTTATACACGAACACCAAACTTCTCAATTCTTGGTCCGATTTTAACTCCTTCCTTTAAGACTAAAATAATTGGATTGGCTGCTCTGTACACATTCATCTTATTATATGATATTTTTCTGCCTAAATTCATTTACTATTTGATAACTTTGTACAAGTGGAAAGATCAGAAGGAAACTTTTTAAAGAATAGAAGGGAAAAGCAAGAGAAATAACGATTTAAAAGGTGCAGGCAGCTTGTTACTGCTGCTGACATATTCTCCAGCATCCATTAATAAGCACCAATTCATGCTCCTGCTGCTGTATTTGTTGACAACCTTCTCATTTATTGGCCTTCAATATCCTAAGCAAGATCAACATTTTTATCAAAGTCTCTGGGCTTCTCCTCCGAAGGTTGTAATTGTAAAAAAAAAATTTTTTTTTGAATGGCTTATCATAATCAGTGCTTCAGAAAAACACTCTTATTTCAGATCAATGCCCCTTGTTATTCTGATTATCTTCACTTGTATGACTTTTGATCCTTTCATGTTCTGTAGGAGCCATGGCAAGTCAATGGTCAATGGCATGAGTCTGCACTAGAGAGCCATCTGGGGCCCAAAGCATCAAGAGGGCCTAAGTCCACGGCAGAAAATGTAAAGAAAGCAGCTCAACCACCTGTCAATTCCCAGCGTGTCATTTGGGCACCCTCCCGTCCCCAGCAGCACCTTCCCCAACAAGACCATGGAGCTTCAAAATCATCCACATGGTGAACTCCCTGCGGTGTCTAGGCAGCCTTCTTTATCTAGCCAGAGAGGCATGGATAAGACCACGGTCTGTGTGATTTTGATGTGATGGTGACATACTTGGGTTTCTCTTGCTCCAGTTTACAAAGAGTAAATTTCTGTATGATATTACACTTCATCTCAGGGAAACTGAATGTCTGGGTGACATTCTATTTCTCTCACTGAATATCTTGCTAACGCTAGACATAATAGTTCAGGTTTATGATCCCAGCTCCTTGGACATCTGAGGCAGGAAGATTATAAGTTCATGGCCTGCCTGAGCTATGAGTTAGTTCAAGGACAGCCAGATAACTTAGTGAGAACCTGTCTCAAAAATAAGATTCTCAGGGTTATTGCTCAATGGTAGAGTGATAACTGAGCATGTGCAAAGCTCTGGGTTCAATGCACAGAAAAGCTAGAAAAAAATCTTATCATGATATTTAAATAAAGGAGACTTTCAAACAAAGGAGTATACGTAATCTATTACTAGGGAAATATTTACTTCTGTCCTCCACTTTGAAAAGGATACAAGCTCACCAATATTTTGTTGAAAGAAAGAGTATTTAGATGGGTGGATACAGAAAACCACATAGTCCTTATTCCTGGTTATGGACCTTAAAGATAAAAATATTAACTTCTAAATTAACTCTCTAATGACTACAAATCCCAGCCACTGTTTAAAACAAACCCCAAATGTGTCTCAAACAAATTTTCAATAACAAGTCTGTGCAATAACTACGAGATACAGTTTTAAAAGCAAAGCACTCTTCTTTCTGATGTTGGAAGATTTTTAAAATATATTATATTTATTTGTGTGTGTGTGTATGTGTATGTGTGCGTGTGCATGTATGTGGGTATATCTGCATGTGGTATGTGTACATGTGTGTGTAGGTGCCTGTGGAGGCCAGAAAGAGAGTGAATTCAGATCCTCCTGGAGCAGGAGTCACAGGTAGTTGTGAGCTGTCCAACATGGGTGCCAGGAGCCAGGCAGGCTCTGGTTCTTGGCAAGAGAAGTATGGCCCTTAGCACTGGGCCATCTCTCCAGTCCCATCTTGGCAGATCTTCTCAGAGTTCTGCGGTAGTCAATGGCGTATTAAAGGAGTGTGTCATAAAAAAGAGCTTTAGTATTTAGCACGGAGTTAAAAATACTAATAAATGCGAAATTAAATGTTTTCAACTTTATTGAAATGATAAATTTTAAGGACAATCTCATTATGTTGTTTCCTATGGAGTTAGGCTGTATTTCCAACCTAATTCCAGCAGGACTGTATTTCTTTCCTCATTGCCCCAAGAGACACAGTGAAGCAGACCAGAGGCATCTGACTGTGTAGGCCAGACCTTTACACTGCTCAGCTGAAGAACCTGCCTTCTGAGTTACATTTTGGTCAGTTTTGTAACCTGAATGTATTCTCATTTGTGATATTCTGTTACCATGGAAACACACGATAGATACTAGACTTCAAATTGTACTGTTGGGGTCATTCATTTAATCTTCCTCTTCTGTCTATTCACCATTGAAAAAGTGTATAGTTGAAACAATCATCTTGAGAAAGCAAACTTACTAATCGTCGGTCCTGTGCTATGCCCATCACAATGGGACATGGTATACTCTATTTTCTGCAGTCGGCTGAGTGCAAAACAGGGTTAAATATCAAGTGCACTGGATGGAAATAAAAATACTTAAAAGCCTGACTCATGCTGTCTCCTGTTTTTTTTTTTTTTTAAAATGGCTGAATAGTAAGGGTGCAGTATTTGTGTAAGAAAATGCTAGAAATTATACCCTGTGATGGAGGTGTGTGAGGGGATGGGGTGCCGAACATATTTCAGTGCCTTTTGCAGAAGAGTCCTTTGATCCTGGAGACGTGCTGATCATAAACGACACTCGTTTTGACATTGTTGAGCTTTGGACTTGTGCAGAATAGAAAGCTGAGGGTGTCCTCAAAGATAAAAGTGATGCAGTTCCTGACCTCATGAAGAGCCAGGCAGCTCTAAAACTGTGGTCATGTGTGCAGTGGTTCCTACAAGTGTACCTCCACCTAAGCTAAGAGAACGGACGACTGCCTAAAACTGCTTACACGAGGCCCAAGGGATATTGTTGCTATTTCCTGCCAGCACAGACTGTTTGTGGTAAAGCTGTTGTTCAGACACCTGGGTCATTGCACGTTGGCCCATAGGAAGCAGTGCAGAAGATGCTTCTCAATCTCTACGGAGTGACGTGGCCCCAGTGTCTGACATGAGAACTGGAAGCTTCCCCAGCCTCTTGCCTTGGGTTTCTCTGGGAGCCTGGGAGTTTTCCTTAACACTGGATGAAAAAGCTGATTAGCTGTATCAACTGAATAGCAACCGGAATTTTGAACTGAGGAACTGGCAGCCCCACAGCCTGACAACCCTGTCCTTTTGGAACTGTGCGTCATGCCTGCTGTAAAGGCTAGAAACTCTTTTAGCTGGGAGCTTAATTAGGTCTCTAGGGGGTCAACGGGAGAAGTTTGGACATGCTGGGGACACTTTAATGGCCAGATGTATGGAACTCTCCATGACTTTATGTCAAAAATAAAAGCCTATGTGGGCTTCTTATTCTTTCACTCCTAATCAACTTTCCAACATTTATTTTATAATTAAAAGCATAAGAACAGCAAGAAAACTTCTAAAATAAACCACCCTTACCTGTTCTCCCCACTAGAACTTATAATAAATATACATTATTTCTTGTGAAGGCCACGAAGAGCACCTAGAACCCCGATATGTTGATTTAGGATTGAAAATTAGTATAAACACCCCAGTGAAACTGTCTGGAAATTTCCTAAAAGGTTTAGTATATGCAGTTAATTCTATGCCTTTGTACATGTTCAAGAGAAATAAGTGGATATGACGCTAAGAACTCGGCACAATAGCTGTGTTCACAACAGCAGAACACTAGAAATATTGCAATGCAGTCAGGGATTCGGGACACAAACTGTGCCAGATTCAGTCTTCTGCATTATAAAAGAAAAGACTGCTTCATGAAGTATTATGAAATGTCAAATCCATGCATTGAGCTAAAGAAACCAGTTATTCACAAAACTTATGCAAAGACCAGGGCTGGGGTGATTGCTCAGTATATCAGGCACTTGCTGTACCAACATGAGGACATGAGCTTGAATCCCCAGCTCCATACAAAAAGCTGGGTGTGGCTATGTGCCCAGAGCCCCAGTGCTTCAGTGAACAGAGACAGGAGGGCTGGGATGTGCCAGCCCAGCTCTCGCTCCAGTGAGAGACACTGGTCTCAAGGGAATAGGTTGGCGAGTAGAAGAGCAGGACGCCAGATGTGCTTCTGGTCTCCACATGTACACTGGTGTGCACATGTGCACATGCATGGATATATACCACACACACACTACACAATTTTATAACTAGAATAAAATAAAAATTACATGGTTCGATAAGAGACAACAGTAAATTGGGGTTCTAAGTATTTAGAAGTCCAGTTACCTTTGGAGCTGAAATAAGGAAAAGAGAAGAGCACGGATGGGGGAGGTTCTCTATGTGCCTCATTCTGGTAAGTGTTGTGTGCACATTTAGAGACAAATAGTCATCACACTGTATGATCGAGATTTAAGAAATTTCTATATGAAAATTATACACCAATTAAAGAAAAAGATAAGTGAATAATAATAAATAGGGCCAGTCTGTCTGGAACATCCCTTCCCACTACCAGGGTGCCCAGTGTGTGGGAACCAGCTGGGCTTATAAAGATTCTCATCTTAAGAACAAATTTTGTTTTCTGGAACAAGTTAGCACAGAACTGTAGGATAAATGAGCTTCAAACTTCTTTGCAGGAATAGGAGAAAGCCAAAGCACACAGGAGGCACACAGCCTTACCATCCGCCTTGTCCTCATCATTCATGAGCAGTTTTACAATACTGAAGAATCCCTTTGCAGAGGCCAGGTGCAGGGGCCTGTCTCCAACTTCACCGCTTACATTGACATCCGCACCAAACTTCAAAAGCAAGCAGGTTACCTGAAGGAGCCAGTCATTTGAAATTAGCATCGAAAAATCAATCATGTATGCGTGGTGGCACATTTGTAAGCTCAGCAAGAGGGAGAAGTAGAGGCAGGAGGGTCAGGCGTTTAAGGTCATCCTCAGCTACAGAGTTCTTGGCCAGCCCTCCTACATGGAGGCCCGTCTCAATCCTACCCCTCCAATGCAATGCAGAACCTTCGACTGCCTAAAATGTGTGCAGTTAAAGCTTTCTCTTAGGTTACATTCACATGAAAATTAATAGGAAATTCTAGCCCAACTATTCTAAACCAAAGGTATTTATTATTTTATCACTGACAAGACATCCAGCCTTGAAGCAATTCCAAATTCTGTCACTTGAACAGTGCAGTAGCCCCTCCAAAACATAGTCCTTTCTGTTATTTTCTGTCATCCCCAACAAGCAGAATGAGAAATTCCTTGTGTTAGCAAAACGCTGCACAGCTTCCGACACTATAAACAAACACCGTAGTGAAAGGGACTAATGCGTGCCTTTTAGAATTGGTGTCAGTCCTTTTCAATCCAGGAATTTCTTCCTGAAATCACCAGAAACCATCTTCCTACATCTCTTTGGCCTTAGCTAGGCCATTTGCAACTTTCCATGCCTAGGCATGGGGACAATTGACTGTGAATAGTTTGCCCTAAGAAAAATCTCATATATGTGGCTTGGAATCCCATATAACCAATGGAAGAGTAAAGAGTGGGATCAAATCCAGTTTCTAAGCTGGGCAGATGTGTGAAGGCCCAGCAGTCAGAATGACAGTTCCATCTAAGCGAGAAGAGGTGTCTGCCACCACCCCAATTATGAATGAAGATGTTTTAAGTTGAGAGCATCTGTTCTAATTTTATTTCTGCTGCTGTGAAAATATCCTGACAAAAGCAGTTGTGAGGAGAAAGGGTTTGTTTGGCTTACGAGCTCAGGTTTCAGTCCAAAACTGTGGGCAAATCTAGGTAAGAACTTAGATCCAGTCAACCACAAAGAGAAAATGCGCATCCTTGCTCGCTTGCTTGATTAACACAGTCCCCGGCCCCTTCCTAGGGAATGAGTCACCCATAGTGGGCTGGGTCTTCCCCTTTTGACTTACCATCGGGACAGTCTCCCACAGACATGCCTGCAGGCCAACCTGATCTCGACTCTCAGCCTCTTCCTAGGTAATACTGGTTGTGGCAAGTTGACAGTTAAAACTAACCAACAGAGTATCATATACTGACAGAGATTTAGATCCGAGGATGGGGGAGGGGGAGGAGAAGGGAAGGTCTAGAATTAGAATCTTTCTTCAGATGTCAACTCTTGTCAATTCCATGAATTAACATCTCAAAAATCCCCCTAGGTCTTCACTGAACTGTGTCTTTCAAATGTTCCTTCTAGCCAGAACCCAGGGCCTCTCACTGAGTTCTTGGTTTGCCTGTCACTCAATGCACAAACCACACTGGTCACCCTGCTACTGAGTCTGGGTTCTGCTGTGGTTGTATAAGAAAAGAGACATGGGCAGACAGCTCTGGCATCTCCCATGACATGCCCATCAGTGGCACTCTATATCCAAAGGGATGAGGACGGGGAGGTCAGCTCCCAGCTGTTTCCTGGTGTTGCTGTGATGACTTATGGCATCCCAATGAGCTACATATCAACTGGGAGCATACAGAGCTTGGCATTACCTCCCCTGAGAGTGACCCCAAGAGACAGGTTAAGATGCACACATCATTCAACCAACTGGAAGTGGCTCTCAGATTGTTGGGATGCAAAACAAGCAAGCCGGAACTCTAGACTGTTCCTTTTCCTGTTCACCAGCAAATAAGACTTAGGTAGAAACTTCTATAAAAAATATGACAGACATTTGGTTGGGGGTCATGGGGAAGGACTACAGTTGAGTGTATCAGGGCTGCTGTGTCAGGCTCACAATGCATTAGCAATGCCACCTTGAACCAACGAGCTAATCTTCTGATACTTCAGTTTGTTCATTGCTAAAATGGGAACTATAATAGCTGTTTTGAGAATTAAGCTATTATTTGCAAAGCACTCAGAGGGGTGCCTAGCACTAAATAACTCAGAAGTGGTAAACTCCGGTGAGGAGAACATGTGCTCTATACTTCTTTGGGCTAATGGGAAGAACCACACTTGCTTCCTGAGCCATCAGACTAGAAATTTTGTCTCAAGAACCTTGCCAGCCTTAGCAGGTCTTTCCACTTATGCAGACTGTGTAAATTCTGATTGTGTGACTTTATAATGGACAGATTTAAACGCCCCTGCAAATCGATTGTCTATTAAGTGCTATTATTATATACCTAGGACATACTGCTCTTGCTACAAAATGTCTATTCTTCTACTTAAAAATAAGTAAATAAGCAAAAGACAATGAACTTGGTATATCAGGCACATCTGTGGACTGAATGCCTGTTCTCCCAGTCAGCACTTTCTAGCAAATGACAACTGCTTCCATAAATTACTCTGTGCTGCCTTCACACTCGGAAAGTGAGTCCCTTATCATAAAAGGGCCATCCACGTTTTAGCATAATTGGTAAGACTGTGGCTATATTTTTCAGGGAAAGTAAACAAATTTAGCTCTCGCCCAGTGTATAGAGGCTCTTTCTCCCTCGGCTGGGTTCCGAGGTTAATCAGAGAGGTTGATGACTGTACAAACAGCATGGGAACCATGGGCCCTGCTTCTGCCTGAAAGCACAAGTGTGGGACTTTTCAACAGCCTGTCCAGACCCTGCGCATCGCTGTTTGCAGTGCCTCCCTCATCCAGGGCCCGGGACCAAAGCCTGAGCAGCACATCAATGAACTTCCAAGCCCCACTGGGCTTAGGTCGCCTGTCACAGGACTAGAGTGTGTGTGAGTTGAGCTAGCAGAGGCACAGTAGCCAGACTAGAATGTAACGGGAAAACTCAGCTTCTGCCGTGGAGGCCCCCGGGGGGAGGGGGGAGTGGATGGCAACGGCCATGGGGACGTTAGCACAGTTGAATTCTCCACTATTGAATGACCCAAGAGAGGTGGGAGCAGGGACGGTAAAGAGTTGATGTACAACGATAGCTGTGCTTGGTTGTCTGACCTTACCCTTATTTCTGTTTTTATTTCGTTCTTTTTAATGTCTTGAGAATAGCTCAGGGCTAGTGTCTTAAAATAGCACTCAAATGTCCTGTTTCCCAGTATGTGGAGGGAGAAAATCGATAGACTTGGAGTCAGAAAACATTGTCGTGAATTCTTCCTTCATTATTTAGGCAAACCCTATGCATTTTATAATTTGACACCTTGGTTCAAGGTAAAGGGCTTGGTTCTATGTCAAGGCATGGTGAACGTGGGCCTTGAGGCTGGTCAGTCTGACTGTGCCCAGGCCAGCTCTTCTTTTTCTAAATGTTGGGCATGTCATGCTCCCCATCCTGATGGGCTTCTCATGTAACACGGTAAGTAGGGGCAAATAACAGCTAACTTAGAAATTATTAACAACAAGCTGTGCCTTCCTCCCTGAGGGCTTCAAGTCGTCTGCGCTTCCAGCAGGGTCTGCTTCTTCCTGCCTTTTGCATCACTTTGGCCTCTCACCACCATTTCCCCAGCTACAGCTCTCTCTGATTTCTTACTCCCTGCCATACAAATAGGCCTTGGTGACCCCTCAGGCCTCATAGAAAAATCTAAGACACTCTCCTCTCTGAAAACCCTCAATGCAATCACATACTCAAAAGTTCCTACTTAGGTGACAGTTGCAGGTTAAGAAATTAGAATATAAACTTGTTTCAAGAGATATTTGTCAGCCTTAAAAATTCCATGACAGTAAAAAAGGAGGAAATATTTTCTGAAAGAGCCCTTTGTGCACAGAGCTGTTGGGAGAGCCTTTATGATTGGTTTTGTTCTGTTCCATTAGCATCTTAGCAGTGACATATAAACCGAGCACCTGCCAATCAGCTCTATCTTGTTGTAAAGGCATCCACGGAAGGTCTGTACTTAGTACTATTTTTTCCCATTAAAGAGGAAGACATGATCAGAGGTATTATATAAGCTGCACCTAGACACAGTTCTGGGGAAGAATCTTTCAAATTGAGGCTGAGTGACTCCTGTGACTTCAAACCTCAGATGCACCCCACTGCCTCCCTCATGCACGAAGACACTAGCAACAAACAGCAGGAGAGCTGTAATGTTTGCTTGGATCTGCAAGCTCCTTACACATTGAGATGAAGAAAGTATTGTGAAAATTACCGATAGACTGTGTTTGTATATGTATGTGGTCCTGAGTTTCAAACTCGGGACTTTGCACACACTGGGCATTGAACCGAGGGTACCCTAAATGCTAGGCAATTGCTCTAACACAGAACTATACCTATGCCCCAAAGAATATCTTAAATACCCTTTCTTGTAAGACACTAGCAACAAACAGCATGAGAGCTGTAATGTTTCCTTTGATCTGCAAGCTCCTTACACATTGAGATGAAGAAAAATTGCTAAAATTACTGATAGACTGTGTTTGTATATGTATGTGGTCCTGAGTTTCAAACTCAGGACTTTGCACACACTGGGCATTGAACCAAGGGTTCCCTAAATGCTAGGCAAGTGCTGTAACACAGAACTATACCTATGCCCCAAAGAATATCTTAAATACCCTTTCTTGAGAATAAGACAATTCAACAAAATCAGTCCCCGAAGAGCCCACCAGCCTTCACAACCCTCGCTGCAAACTCACCTGCTCATGCCCATAGTAAGCAGCGATGTGCAGAGGGGTGAAGAAGGAAAAATCAGTCCCCGAAGAGCCCACCAGCCTTCACAACCCTCGTTGCAGACTCACCTGCTCATGCCCATAGTAAGCAGCGATGTGCAGAGGGGTGAAGAAGACAGCATCTTGGACATTAACATTAGCCCCATGTTGGAGCAGAACATCTGCAGCCTAGGGAAGAAAGAACCTGGTTAGGAAGCTCCACTGGGGCATCTAACATCAGTCCATGTTATAGTGACAGGTGTCTAGCCTAGAGGAGAGAAAGATCCTGCTTAGAAAGCTGGCCTGGGCTATCTACCCATCCAAATTTAGTTTGTAAATTACCATGCACAAGTCTTGATCTGGAAGTTTCTTTCTGAAACAACCGTCTTCCATCTCCTTTCCCTGAAGGGTCCAGTGTTTTGATTTTCCTAGACAGCAAATCTCAAACCCTTTCACATGACGTGTAAGGTCGCTTCAGTCTGACGGTATCTTTTGAAGACGATTTTTTAAAATTGTGTCTCTGTGTGTGTTCGTTTGTGCACACAGGCCACAGTATGCATGTGGAGGTTCTGGGGATCAAATTTAGGTCATCAGGCTTGTCGGCACGTGCCTTTATCTGCTGAGCCATCTCCCTGGCCCTGATGTTTTCTTTTTAAACACATCTCCTAACCCTTATTATATACCAGAGTAACATCCAGTTTCTTACTCCTTGGAAACTTTCTTTCCACTGTGTCTTCAGGTTGAATTTCTAGCCTGCCTAGTCTGCAGAGCTTTAAGCCCTGGCTAGAATGCCACCTCCTCCAATTCTCCCTCATCTTCCTCTCTTTATGACGCTGCCTTCCCATTTTAAAGATGAGGAAATGGAAACCGGGAGTCCAAGTAACATGATGGGGTCCATCAGCTAGTGTGAGGGAAAGGTAGCATCCAAGTCCAGGTCTGTTTTGCTTCATAGTTTGTTTCCATCAGGTGACTTCTGTGATCATGACCTCATTAGTACTAGCCTTTAAGCAAACTAACTGACTGTCTCAACCCCAGGACTGAGAAGGCCATCTGTGGTGGGGCTCTGCAGACTAGCAGGGAAATATAGCTAAGAACCTTTTATATCGAGAAGCATTTATATCAAGTGTCTGTATCTGAGGTTTCACATGACTAGAATTCAATCTCAGGAACCCTGAAAGGGGGCCATTAACCATCAAGGTAGATAAGCCTTTTATAATTTCTGTGATTTTAAATATAGCATAAAACAAAGCAGACAGCATGAAGTTTTTATTGTAAAAAAGACTCTCAAATGTTGACATATAGAGCAAATTTCATAGGCATGGTTCCATAACTTACTTTCATTCTACAAAGATAAGGACACCTAGGCTTCAATAGCTAGTCAAAAGCAACTTTCTTTCCTACTAAGTTTGAACTTATCCAGTCCCTTAGAAGGTCAACCTTAGGGCTGAGCATTCATTAATTATGAAGTGCTAGTCCTCTGAGAAACTGTCAGAATGTAAGTTTTATTTTTTTGTTTTGTTTTGTCTTTTTGAGATATGGTCTCCCTGTAGCCCCAGCTGTCCTAGAACTCACTATGTAGACCAGGCTGGCTTTGAACTCACAGAGATCCACACGCCTCTGCCTCCCGAGTGCTGGGATTAAAGGTGTGTGCCACCACATCTGGCCAGAATGTAAGTTTTAATGAAACTACACACAATCATTTTTGAACTTCAGGCTTTTATTTTAAAACTTAAAGAAATATTTCAGTGTTGAGAGCAATGTCCATTGGAATTCTACATTTTTAGTAATACAAATAACACGTATTTGTCCATTGCTATGATTCTTGGTGCCATTATGGGCAGAGTGTTGCCCAGGACTCCTGGAGTAAAGCACATTTGATACACAAACATACCTGTCAGGTGGGCTGAGACAGGGGCACTCAAACATTTAAACAAATATTTATGAGATCATTTTACCCATGCCTCCCCTACTCTAGAATATGCACATGAGGTCTCTCTACTATCTTCCTACAGCACAGAGCACCAGGACGTCATACACTGACACCATTTTACTTGTCACTATGGTAGGTATCTGTAGGTCTACAAGAAATGTAGAAATGTGCCTTATTTTTAATCAAAGAGAAACATTGAAAGATGCATGTTATCACGTATACAGGAATTTAAACATAAATAGTGACAATCCAATTCTATCATAGGAATATTGAACAATTCAGTTCAATAAATGCCTATTGTACTTTAATTTCAAATTAATCTTCAACAATTCTCAAGTGCTTGCTTCATGCCGAGAACTATGTTTGGAGTTTTAAATATTATATACGTGATCTCCTAAAGAGTTTTACTGGGCAAGCTGGGGGTAATAGTGCATGCCTATAGTATTGGTGCTCAGGAGTGTGAGGCAGGGGGATTGCCACAGGCCTGTCTGGGCTACATGGTGATATCCTGACTTAAAAAAGTTGCAGGTGAGGTATGCCTTTAATCCCAGCACTCTGGAGGCAAAAGCAGGTGAATTTCCATGAGAGGCAGGCCAGCCTATTGTACGTAGGGAATTCCAGGCCTGCTGGGGCAACAGGGAGACCTTGTCTCAAAGAAAAACAAAAGACAAAACAAAAAAAGAGCACCCAATCTTCTGTTTCAAATTATTATTTTTTTGGAAGACTCTATAGTCCTGATTTTTTCAGTCCAAAAATCATAATAAATTTTCTAGTAAAATGATAAACTGGAAAAACATCTTTTAAAAATAATATATTTATTGATTGTTCAGGAATTTCATTTATCATATTGTGATCATATGCTGACACCCTCCCCCACTTCCAGACCCACCCCCATTTTATGTCCTCTACTATTTTTTAAGGCCTTTTAAGTCTAATTTATGTTCCCCAATTGCTCTTGGGTATAGAGGAATTGCCTCGGAGCCTGGTCAATCTACCACCATCACACCCATTAAGAACAAACTCTCCCTCTCCCAGCAGCTATCAGGTGCCAGTAGACCCTCAGCTAGGGCTGGGGGCTTCTTGCCCACCTCCCCCATCCACCCTGGGTTCTGGTCTGGGTTGGGCTTTTACAGGTCTTATGCATACTGTGACAAGAGCAATAGGTTCATATGTGTAACTGCCCTGGTGTGTCTGGAAAACACCATGGCAACAAATTTTAGCACATGACATCTTAACATTCCTCATAAACTTTCAAGATGTGAACTGTGTCACACTTAGATTTGTGTAAGCAGCATAAATATCATTATTAAGCTATAAACTGGTAAGAGTACCTCTAAGTGACAGAAAGTACCTCCCACTAAGTAGCCATTTTATGAGCACAGAAAATATAGCAGAACTCTTAATTTTGAGAGTGCGGAAAGCCCGGTAAGTATTACCCTTCACAGACATTTATTTACCAGCTTCCCCTTGGAAAGGTCCTGGGAAGTTGTGGCCAGCTCCAGGTTGGAGTTCAAGTGCTTGCTGCCACATTCTGTCTCTTCAACATCAGACTCCCTCGCTCTTTTCCCACCCACCACACATTCAGGGTCGAGGCCAAGCTCAGAGCCCAGGTCATCCGTGAAAGCATTCAGCAAACACTTCATCACATTAATAACTTCTCTCTCTGCGTCTGCACACATAATCTTCACAACACGATCTTTCCATGAATTGCCTCTGTGGATAACACACCGTCATATAACATCTAAATACTCTGATGTTCTAAAGTCATCTCAATCTGATGTAAGACATTTTCAACTCTAGATAAAATAGAGCCCAGGTCATCCGTGAAAGCATTCAGCAAACACTTCATCACGTTAATAACTTCTCTCTCTGCGTCCGCACATATAATCTTCACAACACGATCTTTCCGTGAATTGCCTCTGTGGATAACATACCGTCATATAACATCTAAATACTCTGATGTTCTAAAGTCATCTCAATCTGATGTAAGACATTTTCAACTCTAGATAAAAGAAAGTTTCATCTGAGACAGTGGCATTGAATCCTCAGGACTAAAATAACCAGGCCTTCTCATTCAGACCCCCCACCCCCCCGAGAGCCTTGACGCCATGATGTAAGCGCAAACACCTGCACGATTCTGACTTCCTAAACACATTGGCTCCAGTATCATTCCAGCTCTCTGGATGGGCTTTATCCAGCTACCTCCTTTGTCTTTTGTCTTGTGGGCATCATTTGGTGGGGATAAAGCAAACAAGTAAGGAAAGTTCCATGGAAGACAGGGAGGATGAGGCAGAAAACGTAGATGAGATAAAGTGACACTCAGTATGAGCCGCAGTCACCAAAATCCAATCTAGTGTCTTATGCCTACTGGATTCTCTGTAACTCTCTGTACTAAATTAAAGCATTCTGTGATTAAGTGATGAGCTGCAGTCTAGGCATTCTGTATCTTTCCCAATCAGAGCATTGCCATCTTGACAAGAAGAAACTGGGCATAGACCATAAGAGCCACATGGGGACCTTCTGAGAGAAACATGTTTCCTGTGAGAGAGACCAGGGTCAGACACAGGCTTTAGGCTCTCTGCCAAGATAAATATCTCATTAAAAGAATACTAATGGGCTGGGGATGTAGAGCAGTGGTAGAATACTTGCCTAGCATGTGCAAGGCCCTTGGTTCATTCCTCTATTGGTTTTAAAAAAAAAAAAAGGGAGGAGGGAGGGAGGGCTGGGAGACGGCTCAGCAGTTAAGAGCACTGGCTGCTCCTCTAGGTTCAGTTCCTAGCACAAGCATGGTGGCTAACAACAATCTGTAACTCCAGTTCTAGGCATCTGCCACCCTCTTCTGGCCTCAGTGGGCATTGCATGACATGGGTGTACTTACATATACACAGGCAATATACTCATACATACAAAATAAAACTAAATACATAAATAAAATTGGGGGGAGGGCTGGAAAGATGGCTCAGCAGTTAAAAGCACTGACTGCTCGTCTAGAAGACCTGGGTTTGAATCATAGCACCCACATGGTGGCAAACCACCATCCATAACGCCACTTCCAGGGGAATCTGCTGCCCTCTTCTAACCCCTGCATGTACAGCACAAGTGTACTTACAAACATGCAGGCAATCCACTCATACACACAAAATAAAAAATAAATAAAATATTTTAATAAAATTTTTAAAGGAAGGAAAGGAAACACAAAGGAAGGCATTGTAAATGCCCACGGGTCACAGCCTCACCCCTTTGGGAAAATCCTAGAAACGACAGCACACACATGGGGAGACGGGAGTGAGCCAAGGCCAGAGTTGGCCTGGAGTAGAGGATGGGTTTGGGACCCAGGATGCTGGTAAACTCTGATGGCGATGGGAGTCTGGAGCCGAGGAGGCCTAGACAGAGCTGCCAGCGAACGGTGTCCAAACCAGAGGCCCAGACAGGGAGCAGCAAGAGGGACTGACACTGCCAAGGTCATGGATTTACAGTGAGGACCCGCCTCTTTGTCTGTCCAGTGGGTCACTTGAATTCCAGATTCTTCTGGTTCTCTTTGGCTGCAGGCTGACCCAGAGCCACAGGTGTGAGCGGCTGTTCGCCGAAGGCTTGAAGCAGCCGTGACCCAGAAGGTCCTGGGCTTAGCCAGGGTCCCAGCTCCTCGCAGCTCTGCGGGGGCGTCAAGCCCACTAAGGGGCCGGCTGTGGATGTGTGCCAGGACCACCACGGGGCTCTCCCCACTGTGTGCGGCTGTTGGGAAGCCCCGGACTTATTCACAGCCGTGAATGGGTGGTCGCCGTTTTTAGACTGGAGCCTGGTGAAGGGGGGGGTTGGGTCTCAGGGGCTCCTCGATGGGGATCCACAAAGGCGAGAGATGGGGGCGGGAGATGGAAGGCCGTGCATTTCAAATATGGGAAAGGAAAGGCCTATAAGACTCCGTGTTTTTGTAAGTCACCCTCTCCCAAATGTCATATAAACTATGCAAAATTCAAAGAGATTGTCTTATGTTGGTTTGTCAATCCTGTCAGGATGTGGAGATCCTAGAGTCCTCAGAAAGCATGTGCTCCCCACCCCCACCCCCCAGGGAAAAGGGAAAAATTTAGTGAAACACCAGTTATCAAGTTTTCAAAACTGAACAAGAAACAGCACCCAGTGCTGCTGTCAATCAGCTTATCGGAGGAGACTACTCAGTGGCTGATGGAAGATTCCCTCCAGATTGCTAAGCTCCTCTTCAGATCTTGTTCTCTGTGGGCTTTTACCTTTGAGCATATATTTCTTGATATTTTTACAAATGTTAGGTAAGCATTCTCTATATCAAAGATTCTTAAATTGAAGGTCACCACATAACTAAATGTGGGGGTCGTGTTGGCAATAGTCAGAGGTTTCTGCACATACAATAACCTGAAGTAAATTCAAACCAAATATGTAATGAATCCCAGGCATTTCTGGCAGGGCTCACCTGGGTTGTATCACGTGATTTCACTGCTGTCTTGGTTCTGAACATACAGCATGTATAATTTGCAAGGTACATGCCTTCATACCATGCAACTTTAATGAACATGAATGTTGCCTGAAATACCTTAAATCCATGTGAAACTATGTGTCACGAATTGCAATGTTTTTGCTGTGCACACAAATTTTCTGCTCTTGTAGAAACATAATGGTTTCGTAACAGAAAACAGGACTTGTAATATTTTCCAATCGTTATTTCTCAGCATGTAAGTATCAAATTGGTGTATCTTTGAATCACACCGTGTTAAACAAACATGTTCACTTCATTACTATGCAAAGTTGTTTCGTCTTCATCAATGACAAAATTATATATGTGCCAAAGTATTGTTTTAAAATTCATTTCTTTATGACTTACTATGAGTAAATGTGTAATTTGTACATGTGTCTACACACAAGGGGCCTCGCAGAGAGGATGCTGAGGGCTTCTGCTCTGGGTTCTGCAGCTGTGGAGTCCTCTACTTACACCACTGGCTGAAGACACCTTTAATGACTTTTTTAAACCTGACATAGCTCTAATTAAGTATTTGGGTAAAGACAAAACCTATTAGAAAACAGTTTCTCCAGGCTGTCACAGAAATGAGGCTCTCTATGATTTCCCTTCTGTTATCTCGGGTTAAAATTTAAATTTCTCTCAAGATTATTCAAATTATTTCACAGATAATATTGTCAAAAATTAAGAAAAACACTGAATAAAGCTTCGAAATATATTTTCTGTGTGTAATTGTGCATGTGCATATATACGTGTATTTCTGTGTGTGTATGCAGGTGTGAGACAGGCATCTCCAGCCCTGACATCACACTGATCTCAACAGAGAAGCCAACAGGTCATGCAGCACCTACGCAGGGCTTTATCCTTAGGGTATCATCACTTCCTGAAAAGTGCCACTGCATTAATATAGCCGGTAGAGTTTAACACACACACACACACACACACACACACACACACACACATACATACAAAGGTATACACACAGACATATGCACACAGAGACACAGACACAGATACACACACACAGAGGGACAGACAGATAGATACATGCACAGTCATATAAACACAAAGACACATGGACACAGACATACACAGACACAAACATAGACACTCACACACAGACATATATACAGACACATACACACATATACACAGACATATACACAGACACAGACATATGCACATACAGCATATACATTTACACACAGAAAAACATACATATATAGAAAGCCACAGAGGCACAGACACTCACACACAGACATATACACAGACACAGACATATGCACATATAGCACATACATTTACACACAGAAAAACATACATATATAGAAAGCCACAGAGGCACATATGTATACACATAGACACATGCACATAAACATACACATAGGCACACACACACAGTGACACCAAAAAGGGACCAACAAGAGAGGGGAAGGGGTCAGAAGGTTTGCATGGGGCTAGTATGACAGTATGTGATGGTACGTGTAAAGCTGGCATGACGAGACCCATTATTTTGCATGCTGCCAAGAAGTAGATGTTAAAAAAGGAAACTGTCAATGGAATTGCACCAAAGTAGGAGCAGGCGTATGCTGGACACTTATGGTTAAAAAGCGGAGAGGAAGAGAGCCAGGAAAGGGAAGAGAAGAATCAGCTAAGGCGGAAAGGATGCCAAGGAGTAGCTCCCAAGATAGTCGGCAGGAGGAATTTTTAAGAAAAGAGGGGGACATTTTCTAAAACTCCCAGCTAGTCATCACCCTGCGGTGCCATTTGCTTTCTTAGATACATGGTTTCCTCATCTTAAATGAAAGTTCTATTTTAAAATCCCTGGCTGAAAACCCAGGCTTTCAGCGTTCACTGTTAAAATACATAATGTTCTATGCATTTCCAAAGCCATGATCTTTTCTTATGAGATTTATTTATAGACCTTGCCACAGGCCCCACATTTCCCACTATATTGCTAAGACTTGGAAATCGGAGTAAGAGGTACAGTCCTTCCACTGACATGCTTGGCACACAGTCTGAGCTCCACAGTAGCAGAGGAATTCACACCTGACAAATACTTTTCTCTGGACTTTTCTCCAAACCAAGTTTCCCATTACTTTATTTTCTCCAAGAAATTTCTTCTGGGAAAGTGTTTGGAAAACAGAAGTGATGGGCCTTGGTTTCAGAATCCCACGCCGCAGGCCGGTCAACGGAAGGTCGGCATAGAAAGATCCTGCCTCTCAGATAAGCAGGGCAAGAATTCTCCTTGGAGCTTATGCAGTAATTAATGCAGCTGCAGCAGCTGGGGTTTAAAAGCAAAAGACAACGCAAACAGTGGAATCCTGGGGTTGCGATGTTACAAGCAGCAGAGAACACGCAATGAAAACATTTTTGAGCTTCCTCCTTAATTAAAGTCAGAAAATTGACGATGTGATGAACTGCAGGATACTTCCTTAATTTGGTGTGGGACAACAGATGATAGTCATCCACTGTACCTTACAGGTTCATTATTTAACAGCAAAGTTGGAAAAGTTGGTCCACAAGAATCTCATTGTGCTGGATAGCTTTAGTCTCAACTTGTCACACCTGGGTTGAGGGAGCCTCAATCGGGGAATTGCCTCTATTGGACTGGCCTGTGGCCATGTCTGAGGGGCATCTTCTTGATGAGTGACGTGGGAAGGCCCGGTCCACTGTGGGTGGTGCCACCCCTGGGCAGGTGGGCCTGTGTTGCATAAGAAAGCAGGCTGAGCAGGGGCCAGGGAAGCAAGCCAGTAAGTAGTGTTCCTCCATGGCCTGTGCTCCAGCTCCTGCTTCCAGGTTCCTGCCCTGAGTTCCTACCTTGGGCTCCCTGATGAACTGCAACCTGGGAGTTGTAAGCTGAATAAACCCTTTCCTCCCCAAGTTGGTATTGGTCAGTGTTTTGTCACAGCAATGGAGAACAAACTAAGACACTCATGTTACACAATGACATTAGTACATCCACATTTGCTAAAATGTTTCACCACCCAGAACACTGGCTTGACAGGTACAGAAATCACATGTAGATCCTTTGCATGTTAGAATTATAAGACATTAAGACACCCCAGAACCACAGAGACCCTGATCATGCACACAGGCGATCACTATTCTAAGTAGAACTGTTAGTGGTTGAAGAATAGAATTGTTATCAACAGGCTTGAGAATCTGCTTTATTGAATAGAAGTTCAGTACCATGGCAAGTTTAGAGGTAGTAGATGCCCATCTCCTGGACATGAAAAGCAATCTATAAACACATCTCTGTTTATACTTGCTAGAGTCATTAACAGAATGTGACTGGAATGGGCTATCCATGAGGGAAATTCCTTTGACTATGGCTTGACGTAATGATTCATTTCTAATGACTAAGATGTGGCAAATTTTCTGAAATGTCATTTACAGCACTGTGATAAGAAGTGACTTCCTGTGATGATCCCTTTCGGATCTGCCTGTCTCTCTCTAAGGAAACCAGATGCTTGGTTGTGACAGGAACACATGATACTTGGATGGCTCTGGATAATACAGAACACATAAAGCCTATCAGCATTTATGGGAATGTGGAAGTCCATCCTCTTCCTGTCAGTCATTGAGATAGGTACAGTCCCATCTGACATGTCAGAGTCTTTGAGAACATCTCGGTCAGAGGACCCTGCTAAGTCACTCTGATATCTTAGATCTAAAAATCCTGCAAGACAATAGTTTTATTACACAAGGCACGAAGTTTTGGTGCAATTAAAAATGTTTTATTATATTTTAATTTATTCAGTGTGTGTGTGTGTGTGTGTGTGTGTGTGTGTGTGTGTGCCATAGCATGCAGAAGAGGTCAGAGGACAATTTTTGGGAATAGGTTCTGTCGATCCTGGATATAAAACTCAAGTTGTTAGGTTTGGCAAAAAGCGCTTTTACCTGCTGAGCCATTTAGCCAGCGCTGTAATCTTTAACGTAACCGCAGATAATTCAAATCGCTGTGCTTCCACTTCATTGTCAGAAGTGTCCATCTCAGAACCGACTTTGACACTGAAATCAGCGCCTACCTCACATTTGTGAATGTTCAAAGAGGGCAGCAGTTCAAGTCAGAAAATGTACTTTGAGTGCTATGATATGCTGGGCGCTGTGCTAAGTTCTAGAGGTCAGTGATTAATTGACTAATTGATTAATTGGGCAAAAACAATACGCAGGTTAGTGGAAGAAGTAAAAGGAATTGATCACGGAACCAGGTAGATATGATTTTGATGGTGAAAATATATGGGTAATTATAGCAAAGAAAATAATGTGTAAGCTCTCAACTCTGTCCAGGGAAGGGAGATGATGCCACAGAAGGAATTCAAGGCCAGGACTGGATATGATTTTGATGGTGAAAATATATGGGTATTATAGCAAAGAAAATAATGTGTAAGCTCTCAGCTCTGTCCAGGGAAGGGAGATGATGCCACAGAAGGAATTCAAGGCCAGGACTTCAAGCAGAAACTTTCTAAACCGATAGTCGAAGACTAATTAAGAATAGGTGATAGTCCATTGGTACCTCAAACACAGCAAATGCTGGCCTAATTCTACCATTTCCTGAAATATAATTCAAGATCTATTCTTCCCATGAAATCTTTTTAGACCATTAGATACTGACCCAATTATCTAAACAAATGGTATCATTTCGATGTTATTCTGTAATTGGTCTGTTGCAAACTTAATTCCCAAAGTCATAATGGTACTTGGAGATGGGGTCTGAAGGACATAGATGGGCCAGATGAGTCCCTTGGGGGTGAGGCTATGCAGGAAGAGGGAGGCACTCCAGCTGGTTTTCTCATCTTGGCCTACAATCCCTTCCACTATGTTAGAATGTACCAAGAAGCTCTCACTAGATGCTGGCACCTTGAGACTGGACCTCCCACGCTCCTGGACCACGACAAAATACATCTCTGTTCTTGAATTGCTCAGTCCACTGTATTCCCATAAAATGGACTAAGGAAATGGGTGGATTAAACATTGTGATAACCTATAATAACTCAATACTATTAAAAAATATTCTCTGTAGATCTGCCTCCTTGGAATTATGAATCAGAATCACTAGCTATTATAAATTTTCATTTACTATAATTTCCTTACAGACTTCCTCTTGCATCCAGTGTGGATGGATTACTCTTGCTTGAAACAATTTGAAAATTTATAAAATGTATGAAATAATAATTTTAATAGAATTGGTCATCAAGCATCAAAGGGCAATAACCTCAGTAGATGGAAACAAACAGGAGACACCCTGCCATTGCCCCAGGCATTGTCAAGTGTTTCCAGGCTGTGACAAGCCAGGTGGAAACTGGGATGGACCCTGGCTGTTTCCCTCAGAAGAGAAGACCTACTTCAAAGCCTGGAGAAGTTACAGTGGCTAGAGGGCTGGAGTTCACAGAACAGAGCACAAGAGATAAGAGAGCTCCACAGAGGACACTTGCCAAGGATACTGCAGACGATTCAGCTGAGCATGACCATCAGATCTCCTGACAGGAGACTGACGGGGATGAAGACCCTGGAGAAGGTTACTAACAGCGCCCAGTAGGAGCAACGGCAATGGCTGGTCCTGCCTCCCAGGATGGAAACTATCATGCTGTGTGGCACTGAGTGAAGTGTTCAGCAGAGACTTTCCCTGCTAAGAGGTGGGAAGTTCTACCCTGAGTCCTGCTTCAGTCAAACAAGTAATTGTTACAAGCTAGGCCTGATAGTAAGAATATCCCAGGAACACAAACTGTAACTCAATAAACCTGAAGACAGGTACTGACAGTATTCATCAGCATATATTTATAAGTATTCAAAAATATCTAGTACCAACTATAAAATTCACAAAGTCTAGAATGTAGTAAAAAATTACATATAATGGAATAGGTGCCTAACAACCATCTACAACTCCAGTTCCAGGGAACCTGACGCCCTCTTCTGACCTCCACGGGCAGTATATCACACAGGTTCACATACATACATGTAGGCAATATACTTATACATGTAAAATAAAAATAATAATAAAATATTATAAAAAGAATTAGTTGGAATGCAAACAGGCAGGAAGTTGTGAAATAAAATGAAGAAAATAAATGCCCTAAATGATCAGTCAAGTCTTACCTAGGACTGAGATGAATGTTAGTATTTATTAAAAAGATAATAAAATAGTTATCAAAATTATATTCTATATATTTAGACAGTTAAGAGTCATGAAAATATAATAAAGTCAAAGATAAACTCTATGGAGATAAAAACTATAACATGACAATCAACATGCAAAATGAAATGTGGAAAGGAAGGAAAAATCTTTAGAGTTAATCTTTAAATCCAAGACATCATGAAACACTGAGTAGGTCAATGAAGTAATTGGAATGAGACAGAAAACAGCAATTAAATAAAACAGAACATTTCCAAACTTAATAACATAAGCTCACCAATACAAGGAATTAGATACACTCAAGCACAAGAGATAAAAAGATAATAATATCCAGATATTGTTAGCACATCATCACTAAAAGCAGTTGATAAAGAGAAACATCATAAAAGTGGATAGAGTAAAGACACAGGAGTCCTGAGGGCCAGAAGTAATGAGGCTAGCAACATCTCTATCTGGAAAACGCAAGTGAGAAGCTGGAAAAATTGCTTGAAAGGATTGAAACAAAAATCCATAAATTAAAATTCCATTTCTAGTAAAATATTTCCTAACTACAGTAATGTAATAAAGATCTTTTCAGTAAGATACTATTGTGATGAAAACATCTGAAAGGGTTTTCCAGCAAAGAAGATACAGGAAGAGGACACAGAAATGCCAAACAGACACAGGAAAAGATGTGAACAGCATTAGGAAAAGCAGATGACAGCCACACAGAACACCCCAGACACTGACTCCAACAGCCAAAATCAAGACCGAAAAGACCAAGCTCTGATGAGAAACTGAGGCACTGGAATTCCCACACTGCGGACAGGAGTGCAGACTAGTACGCCCACTTTGAAAACAGCTTTTGATTCAGTCCTGTTACAAACACACTTTACAGAATACCCAGCTACTTTATGCCTACCTATCTGCCCAAGGGAGCTAAAAGCCCAAGGGTGTGTCTGTGTGACAATTCTGCAGAAATCTTCATTATAGTTTTATTTGTCATTGTTAAAAGCTAAAATCCCAAGTTCCCATCAAGAGGTAGATAGATAAGCTTGGTGATATAGCCAAACACTGAGATACTACACTGGACAGGACATCTTATTTGAAAACTTGACATGTGGCAACCGTATGACATGTCCAATTTTTGGACCCCATCACTCTAGTCCCTCATCCCACACAGACACACATACTTGGTTTTCTTCTATTGTTCCTCTCCACGGTGAGCTGGAAATCTTCATTCAGTTGCTAAAACCAGAACCCTGGGGATTAGAGTGAACCAGGTTTTCCTTCACTCAACCCCTGCCACAATCAGTACTCTACATATGTCAACAGTCTGTCCCTGTCTCTCTGTCCTTAATGCTGTAGCCCATGTCTGGGGACCTTTGTAGATCACTATTTTTCAACTCAGTTCTGAGCATGTCTTGAAGCCCATTTGGTTTATTTTAATGGAGCAGGCAGAGTGAGCTTGTAAAAAGAAAACTTGGATCCTATCACCTACCTCAGTATCTCTCTGCTTCTACAAGGGAGGCACCACATTCTGTCTCAGTGTAGGATCTAACCCAGCAAAACCCTGCAGGTAGAAGGGTATTCATTGAATCACAGCAACCAGCCTAAACCAGAGATACAGCCAGGAACCAGGAACACAAGGGCTCTCTACAGGTAAGCCCCCAGGTCACCCATGCCCTTAACTGCCCAGTCAGGCTCCTCTGCCACATCTGGGGTTTCTCAGTGACACCCATGCAGCCTCCATGATCACCTGCTCTGTACTGTCCAGAGCAGGAAAGCATTCCCACACATCATTTCTTCTCCTGGAAGCCTCTCTATGTGTCCTAACCTTCCAGTGAACTGGAGATAAAAATCTTACCCATCCATCAGGTTGTCTTAAGGACAAAAAGCTAATGTGTGTAAACCACAGAACACCTAGTCAGGCACGCAGGCAGCTCCCAAGATGGCCATTGCCTTGTTTCTTCCTCTTCACTGGGCTGAGAGCTGCTTGGGTTGTTGAGTTCTAAGCCAAACCACCAATTCCTCGACTACACCATTACCCTATTGCTTGTGAAATCACACTCTCGGTTGTGTTTCTGCCATGTGTCAGATAAAAGGTAGGAGCAGAGGACGGATTGGAAAACCAAAGAAAATCTGTGTGTCTGTGGCAGGGGTGTGTTGCACGGCACACAGAGAGCAAACTCAGGTGATTGAAGACATCAGTGCTGGTGCCAAGGAGGAAGGGAGAACGGAGAAACGGCATAGACTGCGTGTTTCACATGCCAACAGGACAGTCACCGACAGAGAGACGGTGGGCCGTGTAGACGGAGAGAGGAGCAGTGCAGAGGCTCCCAAGCAGGAGGTGCCTGGAAGCTGGAAGAGGAGGATCAAAGAAGGAGTGGGAGCTCAGGTCAGAATGGAGATGACCATCTGAGGGATGGAGGAAGGAGGCTTGGGGCAGGGTAGGAATGTGGCCTGACCTGTTCTAGCTTGCTCAGGTTCCCATGTCACACATCAACACAGGTTAAAGACAAAGGGCAGGAGAAAGACTAAGCTGTCCTCTTCCAAGCTCAGCCACACTGTGGGCGACCTTCATCCCTTCTGCCGCAGTGATGAGTCCGTTTGTGTGATGACCTGTGTGCTCTCTCTTCCACTAGATCATAAGCTTCATCAGGCCAGCAATCGTAGGTAATTTTTCTCAAGCATTAAATTATTTGCATTGAATACGGATCTTGGAACTTATTAGCAGCTCAACAGATATTTGTTTAGTAATTCAGTAAAGGAAAGAATGAACATATATTATTATATTCCAACTTTTGATTTCTTGGGTTGTAAGCTCCCACCTGATGTGTAAGACTGTACTTTATATGTCTTTGTATTTATTTTATTATTTTTATTTTATGGGTATGTGTGTATTGCCTGCATGCAGGTAAGTGCACCCGTGTCGTGCAATGCCCATGGAAGATGGAAGAGGCTGTCTGACCCCCTGGAACTGGAATTATGGACAGTTTTTAGCTGCCATGTGGGTGCTGGGATTCGAACCCGGGTCTTCTGCAAGAACAACCAGTGTTCTTAACCGCTGAGCCATCTCTCCAGCCCCTATGTCGTGTTTCTAGCACAATTCTTCCATGCCCTTGTGTGTCTGTCTTCAATAAATGCTTAGAGATTTGATCTGCTACACCAAGGCTATTATTACATCTTCTATGGTCCAAATTTCTCTGAAGAAAAATCTGTGGACTAATAAAGCAAACTTCTAGAAAGTCAAGGTTAACTTTATAAAGTCTGAATGGGCAACATGAACTCTTCAGGTTTACATATTGCCAGAAACTAAATTCACGTAAGGGAAAACCAGTGATGAGAACCCCCCCATCTTTGGGGAAATAAAACTTGATAATAGAAGTATATTTATAATCATAACTGCAAACTTGCCTCTAGGAAAACAATCACAACAGGACATGCTATCTTATTTTTCTTACAAATCTAATAAAAGCCCCTAAAACTAAAACTCGGTTACATTTGTCATCAACACACAGAAGGAATCAAACCTCCAGAATTCACCAAATCTCACTGCAGTCCAGTTTACTGACTCCCTGGCACTGTAGTATATAAGCATAGACATGAATTGGTAGAAAAAACAGTCACTAATATTGTATCTTCTTGCTTAGTAACACTTGATAAATTTGAAACAAAGTCTTACTCATTCTCTAGTGGCTTTTCAATGGGGTAACAATTTTATTTTTTTATATACTAGTATCAGGAAAAATGTAAAATAGAGCAATAATGGAGTTATCACTGGAGCTATTCTTATTATGTTTCTCCTCCAAGAACTTTACTTGTAAAATTGTAGCGCTTTCTTCCTGACAAATTCTCACTATTAAGCTAAAGTAAATTCTGATTTCTTTCCATAAACAGTTAGTATACAAATCATGTAGTTTACAGAGCAATTACATAGGAGAAAGGCTTCAATACATTCAGGGCCTGTGTCTTTTGGCCCACACTTATCGAGGTTGAGTAAAAGGCTTTTTGTGCTTCCTCCATGATAAAATAAATAGTGAGAGAGTGATTTAAAAAACTTTGCCAATTGTAGCCCCTCCTCAGGTAAAAACTATGAATGATCAAAATCATTTTTCTAAGTTCTATAAAAAACATATATTGGGGCTGGAGAGATGGGTCAGTGGTTAAGGGCACTGACTCTTCTTGCCTAGGACCAGGGTTTAGTGCCCAGCACCCACCTGGCAGCTAACAACCATTAGTAACTCCAGTTCCAGGGCATCTGATGCCCTTTTCTGGCCTCCACAGGCACTGGAAGCAGGGATGCACTTACGTACATGCAAGTCAAACACTCACACACATAAAATAAAAATATGAAGAAATAAATATAAAGAAATAAATAAAAATTAAACATAACAAGAGGCTGTGGAGTGTCTCTACTATGATAAAACTAAGCAATATTTTCTCTCCAAGCTAGAGTGAGCAGAGGTAATTACCGTCTATTTCTACTAATATACTGTGAGGCTTAATCTTAGTTGTCAACTCTAAACTGGGTTTAGAACCAGCACAGGCCTGCTGTGAGGAATTATTTAGATTAAGTTAATAGACGGGGGAAGACCATCCCAAATGTGGGAAGCACCATTCCCAGAGTTTGGGTCCTGGAATGAATGAAAAAGAGGGGGTAATCCTTGCTCTCTGCTTCCTGACTGTGGGTAGACCATGGCCAGCTGCCCCAGGACCATGACCAGCTGCCCCGGGACCATTACCAGCTGCCCCAGGACTATGGCCACACCTTTCCTACCATAATACTTTTGCACTATGAGCCCCAAAAGCCCTCTCTTCCTTAAGCTGCTTTTTCAGATTTTGTCTCAGCAGTACGAAGAGTAACTGAATCATGGTTTCCTCTGCTTCCCTGAGCGCATTTCAGGAGCATCAGCCACCACTCCAGCGTGTGACCCTCAGAGCTGCGTTACCACAAGGACCCCATGCCTTAAGGCTCTGCTGCCACTGTCTAGAATTGTTTCTCTTTTAAACAGGAGATTATAATTTTTAAAAGTTGAAATATGAAAAATGTGTGACTAGTTCAAATCAGAAGAAAACTGACAATCTTTTAGGCAGAATAACTCTGAAAATTTCTCTGAACAAAGAGCAGTAAGCGGAGGAAGAAATCCTCAGGTCCCAGGCAGCGTTGAAACAAAGACGGTAAGAACAGGGGAGCCAGAAACAAGTGACCAAGACAGACGCTGGCTTTGTTGTAGACATTTCAACAACATTTTCTTTGATAATGAATTTTAAAAATACTTTCAGTGCAATCAGAATCAATAGAGTGTATCTTGAAAATCAAAGTCATTTGTTTGTGTAATTTTACAGTTTCTCTGAATGCATCTTTAACATTTTTGCTTCTCACCAAGGGGGCAAATGAAAAAGAATTACACACACCCCCACACACCACACACACACCACACACACCCCCCCCCACACCACACACACACCACACACACACCCCACACACACACCACACACCCCCCCACACACCACACAACATACACATACACCACACACACCACACACACACCACACACATAACACACCACACACACACCACACACACCACACACACAGACACACACACCACATACACAGACACACACACACACACCACACACATACACACACCACACACACACCACAAAATAAAATATTTTTAAAAAGTACAGTACATACATTAATGGGATGTGCAGCGGTGTTTTGATATGTGTATGTGACGTTTTTCTTTCTAACACATAGATGGGTTTGAAGACTACATTTGCACATTTGTTCTAACTTGTGCCTGTTCTTCTTGCCTCTGTCCTGCGGGAGCCGTTCCGAACCCCAGCTTCTCCTCTTCAGTTACATTACCCCACTTAGGATATCTCCCTTTCCTCTTATGGCCCCTACTTTGTAGTTACCCCCACACACACCACACACCCCCCCACACACACCACACACACACACCACACACACACACACACACCACACACACACCACACCCCCCCAACACACAAATATGCTCCTTAGAGCCAGGGATATAGCACTGTCGGTAGAGGGTTGGCCCAGCATGCACAAAGTCTTGACTCTTCATGTGTGTAAACTGGGCATGCAGTGCATATTGTAGTTCCTGCATTTCATGGTGGAGGCCCAGAAGATCAGATGTTCAAGGTCATCCTTGGCTACATAGTGAATTCAAAGTCCACTGGGACTACATGAGACTGTCCAAAGAAACAAAAATGCAAACAAACAAAATAACCATAAAGAAATAATCAGAAAAACAAAGAAAAAGAGAAAATGACTCGTAAAAGACATAATGGTAGGAAATGTCAGGAGTAACTATATTTTTAAAAAAAGCCTTAAAATTGGAAATGGAATTGTCCCTCTATATCTGTGGGGTCCACATCTGTAAATTCAACTAGTTACATACCAGACATGTTTAGAAAAATATTCCAGTTTCATGTGTGTCAAACATTCACAGACTTTTTTATTTTCACATTGTTTTCTAAAATTATACAGCGAAGAATCCATTTGCATAGCATTTCCATGTGTTAGGTATCATATGCAATCCAGATATGACTGCAAGTGTTCAGGATGATGGCAGTGTTACATGTAGACACTATGTCATTTTATGTAAGGGCCTGGGCACCTATGGATCTGGGTGTCTGTGGGATCCTGGAACTGCTGCTCGTCAGGTCAGTCACTGAGGGACTCTGAGGAGAAGGTGGAGAGAGACCTGAGGTTACGTCTACAAAGACCTAGCCTGAGTTGTGGACGATGCTGGTTTAGAGTTGGATCTTCAGAGTGAAATATCCTGGTTTGGGTTTTAGACTCTGACTCTTCATAGATAATTTGCATGTTTACATACAAATTAGTTAATTTATGTCCAGTTTCCTCCTTAATAAAATTATACAAGGATTAAATGAGACCACATAATAATTAATAGACAAAAGATCTGACTATAACAAATCCTTCATAAATGTTCCTTCCTCAACTACAGCTT
The DNA here is from genome assembly GCF_000622305.1 of Nannospalax galili. Classification (NCBI taxonomy): domain Eukaryota; kingdom Metazoa; phylum Chordata; class Mammalia; order Rodentia; family Spalacidae; genus Nannospalax; species Nannospalax galili. The sequence goes on from NW_008355795.1 coordinate 901,530, forward strand.
TAGAGCATCAGCACAGGGAACAGAGTATAACCTGTCATCAGGATGGAGAAGCAGTGTGGTGGCAGAGGGTGAAAATTATATCCAGGCCATGCTTAAAGCAAAACTAGTCTTACTCCATGGGACAACTCTGAGGACAGAATCCAGGAAGAAGGCCCAATCCTGAGTGTACTACTATCCTTCTCTGAGCAATCTGTCAAACTTTAATGAACTTCTAGATGTCAAGACTCCTGGCCTAGAGAGATGGCAGCCAATGAAGACAGGAAAACGGGAGTTTAAACAGAAAGCCTGATCTAGGAATTAGTGTGAGGAAATATGTGTGTAGGGTGGTTTCAGACAGAATCACCCACCTTTCACTCACAACTGATCAAGGAACCCGGCCCTGGACATAGTGAGTTTGGTGTGTAGAGTGAGAGGCAGATAAATATTTGACGTCAACATAGCCAGAGAAACGTGTCAGAGAAACCTGTTAGGGCAAAGCTCTGGGTCTGGGTGCTGGGAGTGACTTCCTCTGTGAGATGCTGTCTGCACTGCATCCTGTCTGTGAGGGTGGGTAGAGTGAATCAAGAGAAAGACCACAGTAGTTCCAAACCTATAGACTAGAGGAATCTGGGGTTTTAGTTCAACACATCATCTCAGTTTCATGGGAAGAGACTGGGTAGGATGCCTGAGGTCATTTCAATACTGACTCCTTAGGCACAAGTGGGTCCTGAAACAGTCAGAGCTTTCTCAGGAGAGTGCAGTTGACCCAGTGGGTAAGGAGGCAGGGATTAAGAAACCTGAACAAAGGAGTTGAGGGCAATGGTACAGACAGTAGGGGGGTAGGAAAAAACAAACATTCCTTGACTCTCACTTTAAGATTTCCCTCCCTCTATCTGGAATTTTTAATCAATGATGAATTGAAAGGGCCAGGTATGAAGAAGTCTGATTCCCTAAGGTGGTGATGGAGGCAGGAAAGTCTAAGCACCATCTTATAAAGGTTTCCTTGGAAATTTTGCCAATCAGAAAATAGTCCAATAAGTAGGACTCAAACTTTTGTTGTACTGTCTTCATTAAACACAAATGTATGTGTATTTAGACAGGGGTTCATTCAATAGTCCAGCCTGGCACCAAGCTTGCCCTTCCTGCCTCTACCTTCCGAGTACTGGGATTGCAGACTTGGATCATCACGACGTGTTTTTTTTTTTTTGCTTGTATTTATTTGAATTGAGACCACATAAGGCCTCCGTGAAAAGACTTAAATAGCCTCAGTAGAAGACACTCTCCCCTCTTTCCTTTGCTTTAGCTCATTTGTAGTTCCATTACCATATTTGTCATGTCCTCATAACTTGCACAAATGCCTGGCTATGGACCCAAACTAGCCCACACCAAACACTGTTGGACAACGGTCCGAACGGGCATTGTATATCAGAAAGGCTTCCGGTCTCTGACCTGTCAGGGACTACTTCTCTGCAACGACAGCAATGGTGATCGACACTGTGTTCCATAATCCCAGGGGGGCAGTCTCATGGTCACCCTAGAGTTGAACCACCCTCCCTCCTATCGACATGCACTTCATAAACTTAAAAAAATAAATGCATGTGTGTGTCACCATAAACAATTCTTAACATAAGACATTTAGTATCGCATAGCTCCAGAAAGATTGTTTATCTATGACAAGAACAGGGGGCAGAAAACTCAGAGATTCTAAATACATCTAACAGGAAAGCAACCAGAGGCTGTCAGACATAAATGCTATTAATTTTATAAAGTTAGAGAAGTATAATACAAACATTTGTAATCTGTATGGTAATTAAGATTAAACTCCAGTGCTGGGACATTTGCAAATTCCTTCACAAGACACCTATGTTTATCAAAGGACTTTGTATAAAGGAGGATGGAGTTTTCTGTATACAAATTTCATGACATTCAGAGAAGGGTTCAAATACAGAGGGCTGTGATGGGAGCACTCCCATTTACATGATAAAACATCCTGGAGAATGAAGAGACTTGGAATTGGGTCCAGATAACAGGCATTTCCAAATTACACTGAAAATGATTTTCCGTTCTTGATACTTTCATGAGATCTGCCCCAGGAGTTGAACATGAAATAAAAGGCTTGCATCTACTTTTTGTCATTTCAGGTACTATGCTGTTGTGTGTTAATATATTTCTAGCTATCTTCATTTTAAAAATAAAAATTTCAGTTCACTAGAACCAAGGGAACTTATAATTGGACTAATGATTTTTTTCAATAAGGAAGAAACTAATTAAGCAATAATCATTTTCAGAAACCTCTGTTGCATGTGACAGATTTTTTTTCCCCCCTGACAACTAGAAGCTTACAAGTTCTGAATTAATTTGTCTGGTTATGAGAATGGCAAGCTTATTAGTATAACTCACTCTCACTCCGAAATTGTTCCACATTTGTGAAAGAATAATAATGATTAAAAGTTTTATTTCCAAACGGTAAGCAGCTGTAAATTTAGCATGTGGTATGGTTCGAAGGCAAATGGTCCTTGCTCTTGAAGACTGAGACAATTCAAAGAATGAGCCTACCCTCAAATAAGCTGATCTTCAGTTTGAAGTCTGCTGGAGCAGAAATGACGCACAACAGGGTCAAAGTGAATGATTTGCCAAATTTCCCCCTCCTCCTTCTTGGGAGACCCGAATGCCCACCCTCTGAGCTCCCAGAGCTGACAAAACTGACAGAATACTTTCTATTTGGGTTTTGCGTGGTGTATGACATTCAGGCGGGTGACTTACAAAGGCATGAACTGTCATAGGCTTCGTCTTTCCCATATTTAAGCACTGTGTGCCATCGGTGTGTCCCGCCCACGGTCTCCATCAGCTTTTTGTGCACTGTCTCCCCACAGTCCTAGCACTCTGTTTCCCCAAATGGCTACGACTCTGCCTCTTTTCCCCAGTGTGCTCAGCTTCTCTCAGTGTCAGTCTCTAGACGGCCCCCATTCAGTTCCAGCGTTTTGCAGGATGCCTACCCAATAGTGACTCAGAGCTGTCTAGCAGCCTGGTTGGTCTGTCAGTTCCTGGAGGGAGGATTGTGAGGTGGCACAAGTTACTGAAGGTGGCTGTTGGGCATGTAAAAAGGAGGCACTCTTCCCGGAAACCAAGAGGGTAAGGAGCAGCATAGTACACAATATAGAAGGCCTGCTGATACCCCTAGGCTGAACTAGAAGGAGCTGATTTCCCATGATACCACTGACACCTAGCTATGCCTTTAGAAGCTAGTGGTATTCACACAGCTTTGAGAGCAGCGGTGGGAACCGCTGTAGTTAGCACCCAAGGGACTTGCTGTTTGTTCAGACAAAGTCCGATCTCAGCCTCACAGAAACATTTCAGCTGGTCAGCATCTTCCTGGAATATTCCTTTCTCTGATTTTGGCCCTAAGCCTTGCAAAGACCCGTCATATTGCTTCCCAGCTCTGATAATGCTGATCCTGCTTGTCATTTATTCAGTTAATTTATGTGAACATTAATTAAAATGATCGAACTGCAAGGAGGAAGTGGTAACTGCGCTTCAGTTTAGTTGAAACAAAATAACTAAAAGCTGGAGACATTTGCAAACTATTTATCAAGGTTATACAGTCAGATGGCTTTCTGTGGATGTTGAAGTTTTACTTAATTCAAAAAGAACACTAAGTAAGTTGCAGCTGATTGGTTGTAATTGTTGTTCATGAAACAATGGCACACTCACCCATCTAGAGACATTTAAAGAAAAATTTTAACTCTATGACAACGTGTAGGTGTGTGCTATTGTAGTTAATGAGTTACCTATTTTAAATAACTTTTTCAAATAATCAGATAATCTCAGTTTTAATCCCTTGAGCAAAGAGGCTTTGGTTTAAAGAAAGTATTCCACGCACTGCTGAGAAAACTTCTGAGCAACTACAGAGAGCAAAGTCCTGGTCTGCTTGCTCTGCTGGAGTCTTGGCTGAAAAGACCTGCCTTGCCTTGTCATGTGACATTCACATGCAGCAAGCTCATGGGACTGGAGAGATGTTCAGAGTTTAAGAGCACTGACTGCTCCTGCAGAAGACGCAGGTTCGAATTCCAGCGCCTACATGGCCACTAACAATGGTCTGTAACACCACTTCTAGGGTAACAATGCCCCCTTCTGTCCTCCTGGGGCACTGCATGACATGGGTGCACTTACATACATGCAGGCGTTATATACATGAAATAAAAATAAATTTTAAACAAGAAGGCTCAGCTGCCTTTACTAAACGGTTTTCTCTAGGAGTTGGCTTCATGTCAGTAGAGCAAGAGGGAAATGAATGAATCAAAATGTAAGTTTTTTCAGAAGCCACTCTGGACCTTGCTTTCATTGTTTCCTTTTCACACATCAAGCTAAATGACACAGCAAAGTGCAATTTTCCTAAAAGTCCAAGAAAAAGGAAGAGTCATCCTGAGCTTTCATTCCCTAGGACCAAATAGGTCAATTTTATGAAACTAGGTTTCTTTGGGGACCTATGACTTACCTACTAATTAGCTGTCAATTTGAGCCTTCTATCTCCCAGCCCACTGTGCAGGTGATTATTTAACGAATTGCTATTCATTTCTTGTCTGTTCTTAACTTTCCTAAAATGATCTGGTTTATCCCTAATAATCTGTATCCCATGTTTTCATTCACACACACACACACACACACACACACACACACACACAATGAGAAAAATAAGCATATGCATTTTATAGATCTCATAAGCTCAACAAAACTCTTATATACATTGCCATAAAAATGGACATCCAGAACACTGCCAGACCTGCGGTGGTGTTGGATGAGCTTGTCCTCCAAGTGACAAGCAATGGATAGATGCCTTCTTCTCTAGCTTCTTACCCACTTACTTTAAACTAATTGGACTAATTGGACCCTAAGACTCTCCTTAGGAGAGGAGGGGTAGAGGGAGACAGTCATTCTTCACCCCCCAATCAGTCAGCCTTAACTGAATGAGGGGAAGACACTAAGGATAGGGACAGGGGAAGCCAGAGAGAAGGAAGGCATTTTCACCATCTTGGACGATCCAGAAGCAGGTCTGGAAGCTTAAGCTGAAATGTAGGAGAAAAAGCCCAAAGGTGCTCATGCATGTGTAAGCCCCCCTCAGCACCATCACATTCTCTATTAGCAAGCCCAGTAAATCCTGTTGTTCCCTAAACAGTGGTTTGGAGGAATATTGTCCTAGTTTGTCATAAGGATGGTAGGAGGAGGGGCCTTGCCAGGAGCCCAGAAGCCATGTGCTCCCCTCCCAGAAGTAAATTTAACTTACATGTGGTGAATTCTTTCCAACAACTCAGCTCTCATGGTTGCTCAGTTAGCTCAAACCCTTGTGCACCCCACATCTATGGTGCTGAGTTCCCTTTCCCAAGACCTTCCCATGTTCCAGCTCTCAGGCCTGCTTGGCTCACTATGATCTTTGCTTGCCCCACACCTGCACATTCTCTTAGCTGGACCTATCAGCTAACATGTTCACCTAGCAGCCACCCAGTCCACCCTGCTGCTCCTGGACTGTTGAGGAGTCATTCCTGTATCCACAACTCAAAAGTTGCACCATAGTGGAACTGAGACACTTCTTACACCCCATTTTCTCATGAACATAATGTGGTCTCCAAACCAAACAATAAGTATTGCTTAGCTGGGCCCTAACCAGATAAGTTGGGGAAACAGCAAATAAAGATACAAAAAAACTATTCAACAAAGACAAGATAACCTACCCATACCCAGGAACACCACCACTGGCACAAGTCCAGATGCCTAGGTCTCATCATAAAAACACAAACAACATGAATACCAAGATAATATTTCTCCTCCAGAAAATAGCACCACTATCATAATGTTTCTCAAGAATGTCAAACTAGCAGATGCACAACACATCAAAACATGAAATTCAAATTGAATAAAGGGGAAAAGCAAACTAAATAAAACTCATAAAACTTGAAATGAAAAACTCAGGAACTCATACAAAAATTTTAGAAAGAAGAAAAAGGAAGTGGAGGAGATGGAACAAAGATCAGACCCTTGAAGACAAGGTCTGGGAAATGTTTCACTCATCAAAGAGAATGTCAAATCTAAAATAAACCAGGAAAGGAATATGCAAGACAGTGTCCCAGGACACTGTAAAAGACCAAATCTGCAATCATAGATGCAGAGGAAGGGGACGATATCCAGGTCTAAAATCACAGAAGAAAATGTCCCAAATCTAGGGAGATACTCATTAAAGTAAAAGAGACGTACAGAACACTGACTAGACAGGACCAGAAAAGAAACTTTCCAAGTCATATAACAGTCAAAACACTAAAGCTATGGACCAAAGAGAAGATTCAAATCTGTGAGAGCTGGGCATGATGGGCTGCAGTATTCTCTTTAGAGCTGGATTCCTGGACATAAATTCCTTAAATCTGTTTTTATTATAGAACCTTTTTCTTTTTCCTTCAAGAGTTTTGCTAGGAATAGTAGTCTCGCCTGAACTCTGTGTTCTTTCATGACTTGTATGACATTGCTCCAAGTCCTTCTGGCTTTCATAGTCTCCATTGAAAAGTCAGCTGATATTCTGATGTGCTCAACATTATAGGTGACTTGATCTTTCTTATCTTTCTTTCTTACACATTTTAACTTGTCCTTTTTGGTTTTTCTTTTCTTTTCTTCTTTTTTTGAGACAGGTCTTCCCTCTTCCCTGGAAGTCACTATGCAGACCAGGATGGCCTCGGTCTCAGAGAGACCTGCCTGCCCCTGGCTCCTTCCCTAGTGCTGGCATTAAAGGTGTGCACCACCATGTCTGTCTCACAGCTTTTAATACCTTTTCTTTGTTTCATAGGTTTAGTGCTTTGATGTATGATGTGGGGACTTTCCGAATGGGACTCCTATAGCTCAGGTATTAAGTAGAACTATCGAGAAATGAGACTTCGTGATACACAAAGGCTCCTGTACAGCAAAGAACACCATTGTTAGAGTGAAGCGGTAACCTACACGATGGTTAAAAAAAAATACTCTATCAGCTACACACCTGGCAGAAGGTTCATATCTAGTAAAAAAAAAAAAAAGAGCACAAAAAACTAGACATCCAAAAAAACAACACATTTAAAAACCAGGTCAAGTAGCTGAACAGAGTTCTCAAAAGATGAAAGGAAAATGGACGAGAAATATTTTTAAAATGTCTTTTGTCATCAGAGAAACTCAAATTAAAACCACTTTCATATTTTTATCTTACTCAGAATGGTTAAGATAAAAAACAATTGGCAAATGCTGGCAAGGATGTGGGGAAGGGGAACTCTACCCACTGTTGGTAGGAGTGAAAATTGGTGCTGCCATTATGACAATCAGTGTGGAGTGTCTTCCAAAAGCTAGAAATCGACCTAACAATGAACGAGCTCTACAACTTTTGGGCATATACCCCAAAGACTTTATATCCTACTGCAGAGATACATGTTCATCCATGTGCACTGCTGACATTTTCCCAATGGCCAGGAAATGGAAACAACCTAGATGCCCAGAAACTGACAATGGATAATGAAAGTATGGTACAGGTGTTTAAGAAACAAAATTATGAAATTCAAAGGCAACAAACTGGAAACAATCATAATGAGTAAAGTAACTCAGACTCAGAAAGACAAATATGTCAGGTTCTGTCTGAGTTTTGAATTCTTAGATATGCATGTTTCAACTGGAATATTCAGAAATGTCAGGAAAGTAATAAATGGTCATGAGGCAAGGCTTGATGAGAGGGGATAAATAATTCAGTTATATAAAGGCCAAAAACAGCACAGGAAGGGTTAAGTGGGGTGGGGATTTGGAGGGCAGGACAGAGCAGGGAGTGTGGGGAGGGAGAACTAACACCAAAGGCTTTTAGAGAAAGTCATAGGAAACCTGCCATCATATAAACTTCTTAAAGAATATGCATATACATTATAAAAGGAGATTAAAAGGAGTTACTTTATAACAGGAGTAATTGCCCCTACTAGACACCATGGGCAAGCAAAGTATAAGCCTGATGCCAGGGATGGGCTCCCTCTTTTGAAGATGTTGACCAGCAGTCTATAGACTTTTGAACAATGCTGGACATTGCCCTTGTTCCCCAACAGAACATGATGGTCAGACCCTATTGCTGAAGACACTCCATACATGAGTTGCAGAACAAATAAGGAGAAATAAAGGTGGTACTGACTCAAAGCATCATCTCTCCTGGCTAGCTTTCATAGTGCTGGAAAGTGCTAGGCATGCTACTGAAAGAGAGCTTCAATCATCAGCCTCACCCAACAGTGAATCCTGTGAGCTACAACAATAACTGGCCTAACAAGACATGCTCCCTGGAGTAACAGTGGCATGACTATTATGCCAGTTACCAACCAGCCTCTAGTTGGATTTAAGGTCCACTTCATAAGAGGAAGCCCATACCTGACATTGATATTAGGCTTAGGAACCTGTGACTAAATATCTAACAGGCCATAGAGGAGCGTCTAATGGCATTATACTGCTAAAGCAATGAAATATTAGACTGACTCTTAATGACTTATTCTTATATATTTGGATTAATAATCTCTCAACTGTCATTAGAGAAACTTCCTTATATAACAGATGATGTTTAATACAGAGACCCCAAAGTAGCCAATGTGAAGAGGACAGAGGCTGCCAAATGCCTATCCCCGAGTACGATGCCTATATCAAACCTCTGCCTCACAAGACGCAGGGATAACTGTGGAAGAGTGGGTGGAAAGATCGTAGGAACCAGAGGTGGTGGATGGACCACTATTGAATTAATTACTACCCTTTTAAAAAACTTACATCCACACTCTCTCAGCATGTTTATGCTTCAGAAAGGAAACAGAGCCCTGTAGATTAATAGCAGCTTAGGAGGAGGCGCTGTAGTTACATTTATTACTAAGAAAAATATAAAAATAAATCTTATTGGTATGATAATGAAAGAGACTAAGAAATTTAGGTTCGACAATAAAGCAATGGAATCATCTTCCCAGGGCAGCAAGGTGACAAACCTCAAAACTGGTGACTAGACTTGAGTTTGTTTCCATAGAACATGGATGCTTGTAACTAGCAGATGGACTCCCTTATGACTGGTGCCTGCAAACCAAACACAAATGTGACAGGCATTATAATGAGAAAGCAGGACAGGCATTGTGATAACCAGGCTCAGGCACATTTCAGTCCATTATGGAAAAGAATTGTTGTGACTAAGGTTTCACGTCAAGGTTTTAGGCCTGAGTCCTAGTGATCTGGGCCTCTCTAAGCTTTCTCTTGACTTTCTCCTGCCCTGAAAGGAAAAAATTCATACGCTTCCATTTTCAGCTCTAACATTGAAATAAAAATTCTGTAATTCCACTTAGCGTGTGTCTTCCAGGAACAGTAATGGACATTGCCTGTATTGAGGTAGGAGTTGTGTTTAATCTTATAGAAAGCACAGAGTCTCACATGGTGATTTAGATGCACTGTGAAATACTTGTGACATGTATGTTTAAGTCTGCTTAAAGTCTGTTTCTCATACACAGAAAAGGTCTTATGGTCCATAAATTCTATGTAACACATTTCCACCCAACTAGAAGATTTTCAGAAATAATTCTCTTTCTTACTATGTCTCTACATGCCCAACACGTTGCTTAGAATTCTGCTTCCCATGACTTATGATATAGTCCATTTGTTCTTGTCTACAGAACAGATAAAGTAAAAAAAAAGATAGTTATACACTGAAAAAATATAACTTTAAGTTATAAAATTAGAAAGTTTAGAAAATGAGTATGAACAAAAATGAATGAAATATTTACATTCTACTTATAACTTCTTAGCTTAATATATTTGTTGAGATGGGGTTAATATGCTATAGCAAACTTCAAGTTCCCACTCTCTAAGTGGGTCGACAAGTCTATGTGGAAAAATCACTGGCTGTTCCTTCAGTGTCTCCAGAATGCCATCTGTCAAATCTCGCAGTCTAACCTGGCAGAACCTCCTGTGTTCCTCCCTCTGCAGTACAAGGTTTCTTGTCTTTGAGATTTGTTTACAATGTTTTCTTCTCCTTGAACACATCCACATCCAGTAAGGTGACTTTACATGCTCATCTACCAAATTAAGATAATAATTCCACCAATTTTGTGTTCTTTGGGATAAAAATAAAGAGATAATCAATGTAGAGTGCTTAGAAAATGTCTGTCATGGTTACACATTTGAAAAAAAATTCAACTGTATGGGGCTAGAGGGAATACACAGTGGTCAAGAGCACTGGCTGCTCTTGCAGAGGCCTCAGGTTCAGGTCCCAGCAGCCACATGATGGCTAACAATGGTCCATAACTCCAGTACCAGGGTATCTGATGTCCTCTTCTGGCCTCCACAGGCATTGCACCCATGAGTGCACATACATACATGTAGGCAAAATGTTCATACACAAAAATAAATAAAAATTCAATTGTGGATGGAATAACCTGTTATATTTTTATAGTTCATGTTAATAGACTAGGCAATGATATACTGCTATGTGAAAATCTACTCTATCAATTTTTTTTCAAGATTGCTAAAGTTGAGGGTAGAGAGATGGCTCAGTGGTTAAGAGTGCTGGCTGCTTGAAGGGAACCAGGGTTCATTTCCCAGCACCCACATGACAGTTAACAACTGTGTGTAACTCCAGTTCCAGGTGGATCAGATACCCTCTTCTGACCTCTGTGCACATTGTACAATATATGGGTTCACTTACATACATGCAGGTATAACCATGACACACACAAAAATTTTAAATATTCAAAAACTATTTTATACAAAATTATACTAAATTTATATTGCTAAATTATATAAAGAAAAAAGAAACTCAGCATCTTATCATGACGAGGCAAAAACTAGTGGGTGCAGAGAAGCAAAGACAGGGATCCTGACAGTCCCCACACCTCAGGCTGGGGACCACTGGGCTTGCAGCGGGGAGTAATTTGATATATTTCATTAAACTGTAGATTCAGGAAGGTTTTCTTCTTTCTGTATTTCCTCATCTGAAGAACAAGACCTCAGCCTGTCTCTTCCCACCTCTGATATAATTCTGAAGAATAATCTCGCCTCTTAATTTAAAATGAGTGATGTAGGGCAGAGTTCCAGGACGTCCATCTCTTCAGACTTGGCAGCTTTCTTTCACAGCTTTTCTCATAGTCCAAAACACACTTAAATTAAACACAGATCAACAGTAAATCTGTCAACGGCTGTCTTATTTACGACACTATTAGAAGAAACGTTGATGCTCTTTTACAATCCGGGATGGACATGTTTGCATTCTTTCAGAATTGAGGTGAAAACAGCTGGAATATGGAATGGGCTCTGAGTCATCGAGTGCTCCTGTTTTGATGACCTTTGATGTGGTTTCCTGATGTGCTGCCCACATAAAGTACTGAAAAGTTCAGTCAACATAATATGCAAGAGAAAGGGCTTGGGTTTTGTTGCCCAAAGTTTATTAGTATAAGAGTACAGCATGACTTGAGGGTTTGAAGAAAGAGAGACTGCAGCACAGGATAATTTAATTAGATGTCAAGGATCTGATCTAGTCTAGATTTATGACATCTATAAAATTTAGAAGATTTAATATCCAAAGTTGAAAGAGCAAAAACTTAGCATATTGTATAGCATGATAAAGTATTTAATCATCAGCTTGCAACAGTGCAAGCATATATACTAAGTCAGCACATGTATGCATACAAAAACATGTAACTTATGATTTTATAAAACTTACCCAAAAGTTATGAAAGTGACCAAGAAATGTAACTCATATAAATTATTCTTTGCTATTTGAACTACATAGCTGGGGTGTTTGAGTCTTCATGACAACTGGTCAACTTTCTATTTTTTAAAAAATATTTTAGCTGCTCCAGACCCAGGCTTCTCTGGTGGCAACTAGGTGCCTGGACTTCCTTGTCCCATAATATTTTATTGCATCTGATGTCTTTTTGAGACTGCCTGAGAGCACCTGACTAGGTGTTCAGGAAGAGCTGGGCTGAACCGGCCAAATCACACCATATCTGTCCACCTGCTTTGGAATCATCTGCAGCCAATCCCACTAATCCAGGGTTTAGACTTCTGATGAATAGTAAGGACATCCATTTCCCATCTCCTTCCTTGGACTTTAGTATTATCCATCAGAGGCTACTGAAGTCCTTCCCACTAGCCATGGCTTCCTCGCCTTCCTGGAGAGCTCCTGTGTAGCCTGACTTGAGCCATATGGTCCCTCCAATATAAAATCAAAGGAGAGAACGTATGCTGAGACCAACCAGCTTTCCATACCCAATCAGAAGGCAACCAGGGTTTACATCACTAGTATAAACAGAATTAAACTTCAACTCAAAAAAGGAAGGCTTGAGTTTCATACCAGAATCACAAGCAACAAAAGAAATCTATATGCCAAAACCAAAAAGAAAAATAATAATATGAGAAATCAAAATAATATGTCCCCACAAAACACCACAGCCCTATAGAAGGGTTTTGTAAGGAGAGCTCCCTAGAGGTGACCAGGACACAGAATTTAACAGAACAATCATAAACGCAATCAAAAGAAAGCAAAACCAACAACTCAAAAACTAAAAGAGGATAGGAATAAACTTCTGACTGAATTCACAAAAGAGATGCAAGTATTGAAGAAAACTCAGACTAAAATGAAGAAGGAAGTGAAAAACTCAACAAGCTAATTTGAAACAACAGGAGAAAGCCTTACAAATAGAATGAATGAAATGGAAAACAGAATATCAAGATTGGATGATAAAATTAAAGATTTGGAGTGTTCAAGAAAAAAATATGAAAAAAATGAAAGAATAGAATATGCAGGGAACATGGGAGACCATTGAAAAGACCACATTTACATCATAGGCATATGGGGAGAAGAATCCCAAGTAAATGGTACTGACCAGATCTTCAACAGGATTATAGACATAAATTTCCCAAAATTAAGGAAAGACATATACATTCAACTACAAGAAGTACACAGAACACCAAACAGGGCCAGAAAAGAAACTCCCCATAGCACATCATGGTAAAAACACTAAATGTACAAAACAGAGAATACTGAAAGCTGTGAGAAAAAACAATGAATCGCACATAAGGGAAAAGCCACCAGAATTACAGCTGGATTTCAGTGCAAACTATGAAAGCCAGAAAAGCCTGGACCAAAGTATTCCCAGTTCTAAATGACCATGGATGCCAACCCAAAATACCGTACCCAACAATACTTTACCCATGTCCACCAAACAAGTCCTATAGAGAATACACAAAGCAATATAAAGGATTGAAGAAAGGGACAACCACATGTAAGAGGTAACAACAATAACAACAAAAAACTAAATGTAGGTATAGTTGTGGAAACACACACACATACACAAAAAATTAAAATGGCAAACCAAAATTAAAATGGTAACATATACACATCTTTCAATAATAACTTTAAGTATCAATGGCCTCAACTCCCTAGGCAAAAGACACAGGCTAGTTGAATGGATTAACATACAAAATCCATCCTTTTGTTGTCTGCAAGAAACCCATCTCACCGACAAGAATAAGCACTACCTTAGGGTGAAAGGATGGAAAAAAATATTCCTAACAAATGGTTCTAAGAAGCAAAATAGACTTCAAATTAAACTTCAAAATAGACTTCAAATTAAAACCAATCAGAAGAGATAAAGAGAGGATAACTTCATTCTGATCAAGGGAACAACTGATCAAGAAGCTATTACAATCATGAACACATATACACCCAACTCTGGTACACCCAACTTCATAAAAACAATACTACAGGACTTTAAGATACAGATTAACCCCAACTCAGTAATAGTAGGGGACTTAATACCCCATTGTCTCCATTAGACAGGTCAACCGGACAAAGAATAACAGAGAGATGTCTGAATTAAATGATACCATACATCAAATCGACCTAACAGACATCTACCAAAAATTCCACCCAAGTACCAAAGAATACGCTTTCTATTTAACAGCCCGTATGTTGGGTAGGCATGTCCTCTGTCACAGTCACCCCTCCCACCCAATCAGTCAGCTTCAATTGCATGAGAGGGAAGGTCTAAGGACAGACAGACGCTGGAAACACTGGAAAGCCTAAGGACACTGACAAGGGATGGGGTAGTCGCCATTTTGGAATGGAGCAGACTGCAGGTGCACGGATGGCATGGATCTCAAACATGGGAGAGAAAGAGCCCACAAGAATTCACGTTGTTGTAAGTGATCCTCTCCCAAACAGCATAAGCCTTGTTGGCAAACCCAAATAAATATTCTTATTCCCCAAACTGTAACTTAAGAGGAACATTATGATGGTTTAGTTAGAACCATACTGTCTGGGATGCCAGAGAGCCTGGGTGGGTCTCTCAGGGGAAAGTTTGGCATGACACCATGAAATTTCTCCAAAACTGACCCACAGAATGGGGCAAAAAGAAGCCTCAACAAATACAAAACATTTAAATAATTCTGTGCATTCTACTTGACCACAATGCAATAAAGCTTAAAATAAAACACAAAGGGGTCTCTAGTAACTACAAAAACTCATTAGATTAAACAAGACGTTCATGAATGATGGAACAGGTCAAGGATGTGGAGAAAGTAAAACTGGTGGGATTGCAAGCTCAGGCAACCCCTATGGTAAGCAGTGTGGAGAACTCTTAACTAACAATGAACCTACCATATGACCCAGTTATGCACAATGGAATTCTACTCAGTGTTGAAAAAAGACAAAATGCTGAATTCTACTCAGTGTTGAAAAAAGACAAAATGCTGAAATTAGAAGATAAATGAATGGACCTAGAAACAGTCACACTAAGTGAAGTAATGGACTCAGAAAAACAAATGACGTATGTTCTCCCTCATTTGTGGAGCTTAGCACCGGTCCCTTAAAAGTGAACATATATCCTGATGCAATACCAGGAGCCAGGAAAATGAACCAGGGAGGTAACGAAAAAGAAGGAGCCCGAGAGAGGGGAGTAGTAGGAGACAGGTGTTACAAAGTGGGAAATGGGTAAAACAGGGTTATTTAAATGGGAGAAGAATTGGGAGGGTTATACAAGGAAATATGGATGTAAAGGGGAAGAAGGAGACAGGGATTATCAAGGGTAAAATGGGAAAATGGGTGATACTTTAACTGGAGGGGGAAGAGGGAGGTGTGAAAAACCATAGGAAAATATATTAGTTCAAAAGCCTATGAAAAATTATGCATATAATATCTCTACATGAGTCCATGTTAAAGCTGAAGGCATTAACAAGAAACAGTGCCAGACATGAAAAACCTCCCTTCAATTCGTCGGTCAGAGTAGTCCAAGAAACTCCCAGAAATGCATAGGCAATCACCACAGGCTTTGGTTACTGCCCAGAAATTGAAGATCAGACCCTATTGCCAAAGACAGGACATGCATCAGACACAGCCCTTGGAGCAATGGAGCTGGAATTGACCTGGAAGCTTCCTCTGTGAAGACTCGTGGTGACAAGTATGTCAGTTACCACTAATCAAAGAAGCTTTTTCTGCAACAGAATGAGTCTAGCACTGAGTTCCACAACCCGTCATACACACAAAATAAGTGTCTGTGAGATGACCAATCCAAAATGACACATCTACAATGGATCCTCTATACCTAAGGCTCACAGAACATAGTGGAACAAGGGGTAAATAGGATAGTAACACGTCTTTCAATTCTCATCAGTGAAGCTTTCTCATGAAACAGAGGGCAATGAACAGAAAAGACCACAAGTCGTCCAAGCGTACAAGATAAGAGACTGCAGAGCATGGCTCTCTTGACAGGATCCTATATTGAGCATCACCACCCAGGGCTCAGTGACCATGCAGAGGATGAGGCAGAAAGAGTGAGAGCCAGGATAGGATGTGAATGACCATATGGAAAGAGAGTCTTATAGGCTCCTGGGACCTTAATAGTATGAATCTACAGCAGTGGTTTCAACATGCATAAGACCCATGCAAACTCAAGCAGATGAAAATCCGGTATAGAGCTGGTGAATTGGGTAGCAGCCCCCAACCTTAGCTAATGAACTATTGGCGGATCACTGCTGAGTGAGGGAGAGCTGATCTTCATTAAGGGAGTGACTCTAAATAGGCTGACTAGACCCCAGTGGATGAACTTGCATTGAGGGACATGTGGGTACACCAACTTGATGCAATAGGTCTTACCATATATAACAGAATTCATGAAATCTGGTATTGGGATTGTGATGGGTTGGATGGGGAGGGGGTATAAAGATGATTAAGATGTTTTATTTAAAATGCACAAAAATTCAATAAAAATATATACAAAAAAGAAAAAAATGAGATCTACATTGAAAAAAATTATTTAGTATTATCCAACCCCAGGTTTGTGCATTTTGAATATTTGTACATTTCCTTTATGGTTTGCAATGTCTGTTCCTGTGTGGTAAGAGGCAGGTCACTTGCCTCCTTAGCAAATAGAGAATCCGACTGACATATTGTCACAGTGGAGGAAGAGAGCTCTGGAATGCTATCTCTCACTGGGACCTGATTTACTCACAAGAATCTGAGTCACATGCATGATGCAGTCAGAGAACAGGGCTTTAGGAGGGGCCTGGAATAGGAGAGTATATTTTCCATTTTGGAGTAAAGCAAGTAATTTATAAATACATAAAAGACAGCAGAGACTTTTAAAATATAGTAACAACTTGTCTGACACTTGCCACCGAGTTGACTACATTTCTTCTCCCTTTGAAGCTGAGTAGCCTCTGATTGTTGTGATGAATAGAGCTCAGTGGAAATGGTATCATGTAGCTCTGGAGGTTATAAAAGGTGAAGAAGCTTCTAACTTATTTATTGAAGTACAAACACTTGTAGCCTCCTGGAAACTCATAAGAAATATGATTATCCTGGCCCGCTATGGGAAAGTCCCATCCGAAGTAAATGAAAGTAAAATACTGAAAAGTTTCTGTACCCCATATCCACTTCATCATCATTCACAGTAGGAGACACATGAACGCAACCTAGATGCCCATCGCAGACTAAGGGATAAAGAGAAGACTTCAAACAGGGGCTGGAGAGATAGTTCAGTGGTTAAGAGCACTTCAGTGATTGCTCTTTCCAAAGACCCAGGTTCAATCCTTAGCACCCACAAGGTGGCTAACAACCATTCATAACTCCAGTTCCAGGGGATCTAGTGCCCTCTTCTGACCTACATAGGTATTGCATAACATAGGTGCACTTACATGCATGTAGGCAACACATGTACACATAAAATAAAAATAATAAATAAAAAATATTTTTGAAAAAACAATGAAGTGAGAGAATGGAGCATAAGACATTTAAAGAAATAACTCCCAGGAGTTTTCATAAGCTGAAAACACACATAAAATTACATTGTGATGCTACAATGATACCATACAAGTATTTTAACCACAAAGAAAATCATCCCACTACACGTCATAAGGAAAAAGAGCAAGAAAAACCTTAAGGTAGGAATATTTTTAAAAGATACATAATTATTAAAGGACCAAGAATAAAACTGATGATAATTTGACAGAAATAACAGAATCCAGAAAATAATAAATTCATATCTTTAAGGGAAACAAAACCACTGTCCAACTAGAATTCAACAGCCATAAAAATATTCTTTAAAATAACTATGAAAATTGTCATTTTATTCTAACAAGAACAGAGAATGTATGCTTAGCATATCTACAGTAGAGGAAATGTTTAAGGATATATTAAAGGAAATTCTTCAGACAGAAGCAAAATTGTGCCCGGGATTCAGGGAGACACAGGACCAAATGGAAAAGGTTGAGAATATATTTAACCCCAAATTAAAGATAGCAATAGTGAGTTGAAAATTTTAAATTACTAAGCAAGAATTTACAATAGATGGACGCTATTATAGAGTTCCACAACTGGACACAATAAGTGTCTGTGAGACGCTCAGAGGTAAGTGACACATCTGCAGTGGAACCTCTCCACCTAAGGCTCATGGAATATAGTAGAACAGGGGGTAGACAGAAATATAATACATCCTCGACTCCCACCAGTGAAGCTTCCTCAGGCAACAGAGTATGATGTACACAGAAGGCTACAACTGGCTTAGAGACTAAGAGAGAACAGAGTGAATGTCCCTGGATAGGACTCCTATATAAAATTTCACTCATCCATGGCTCAGGAAACACTGCGAAAGAAAGGGTGGTAATATAAGAGCCAGGGTTGGTCCATGAGCATAAGGAAACAGGATTTCAGGCCCCTGGGAACTTGCTCATATCAACTTGCAACAACAGTGTCAGCAGTGCAAGACCCATGTTGACTCATTTAGACAAAAATCCAGCATAGAACTGTGAAAATAGATCCCAACTTTAGCATAGGAACTATTGGCAACTGATCACTGTGGAGTGAGGGAGAGAAGGTCTTTAAGGGAGAGACTCTAGACAGGCTGACTGGACCCCAGTGAATGAGCTTGCATTGAGGGACATCTGGGTAAAAATGCTTGACCAGATATGCCTTAACATATATGACAGAATGCATGAAAATCCAGTGGGGGAAGTCTATGAGGGGTGTGGAGGGGGTGGTCTAAATAAGATTAAGATGTATTATATGAAATGTGCAAAAACTCAGTAAAATATACATAATAAAAATAAAGTACTGAGAGATCTTTCACTGCTTGGGAAGTGTGAAATCTGACTATACTAAGAGGTAAGCTATGCTACGCTTCCAGTGCCTTAAATGCAGATTTTAGGTTAGGGAAAGAGCTGAGAAATCAGTGCCCAAGTGGCTCATCTGAAGAACTTGGGAAAGGTTACACCTTACACCTCCCTCACCAAAAGTTAAGGAAATACATATTAATGAAAACAGCAGCAAAAATAAAATGCAGAAATATACAGCAAATATTAAAGAATCGACAATGGAAAGTGGCTTAAAACCCTAAGAAACTCCCCCAAATTCTAGCATAACAAATAATATAGAACACTGAGAAAGCACAAACAGGCCCCTCAGGCAGTAAAGAGAATGAGGATTTATAAACAAAGTTATGCCGATAAATAGTAAAAAATGAAGACTTCTATTTTTTTTTCTAAGAGGTTATGGTCTCTACGATAACAAAGTCCTTTTAAGACATTGTGAGAGGAGATTCCTGTGGACAATTTTTATTTTTCATTTAAAAATCTCAAACAGTCTGAATTCAATGAATATACCAATGACCCCATGCCATGAAAAGAGAGATCCGTGCTAGCTTGAAAAAGTGGACGTGCATCTATATCTGTAGGATGCTGACATAAGCTTTAGAGTGGTACAGCAAAATAATATGATAAGTCTATTTTTAGTTTTATGAGGAGCCTCCATACTGATCTCCACAGTGGCTGCACTAATTTAATTTCCTTAATTCCATTTTCCTTACTTTCTTGCCAACATTTGTTATTTGTTTTCTTAGTGATAGTCATACCGACCGGGGCGAGGTGGGAATCTCAGTTCTGCCTAAAGCTGTGTTTCTCTTAGAACTAAGGATGCTGAACATGGTCTACAGGTTTACTGGCCGTTTGTATTTCATCATTTAAGAACTGTCAGCTCACTTCGCTTACACATTTATTGACTGGATTATTTGGTTTCGTGGTGTTTAACGTTCTTTGTACGGTGTAGATGTTAGCTCTCTGTGTCAGAAGTGTAACTAGCCAGGATATTCTCCCGTCTTGCAGGCTGGCTTTTTACTCAGCTATTTCCTTTGCTGTACAATCTCATCTGTCAGTTCTTGGCTTTATTCCCTGAACTACTGCACCCCCGTGAGAGAATCCTTGCCAACACTTATCCCATGAAGTGTTCCCTATGTTCCTCTAGCACTTGTACAGTTCCTGGTCTTACAGTGGTCTTTGATTGATTGAGAATTGTTTTTGTGTTCAAGGTGAGTGGAAGGGGTCTACTTCTTGAACATGTAGAAAGCAGTTTTCCCAGCACTGTGTTAAAGGGGAGATCTTTTCCCCAGTGTAGGATTCTGACAGCTTTATCAAAGAAGGGAAACTGAGACCACATGAGTTAGTTTTAGGACTTCTATTCTGCTCTGTTCCTTTGGTCTACAGGTCTGTTTTCTGTGCCAGAATCATTCTGTTTTTGTAGCTATTTCTCTGCAATACTATCTGAGATCATGAGTGATATATGATACCCCATTATGGCAATGTGTGAATAAATACAGTCTGACTCTTATCATCCATTTAAACCAAGAGTGGGGTCCGAACTCTTCTGAGTACTTTTTCCTTTAAGTTCTTCTGGATCTATGTTCCTGTATATAAGCCTTGCTCTCTGTCAATTGATTAGAGATCTATCTAGCATGAAGTGGGGAAGGAAAAGCATAAGGATCTTTCCTTTCTGATTTTTCCTGATCTAGAACAGCACACACAGCCACAAACAGATCTTTCAATTTAATCCCACCTGTTGTTTGCCACAAAAAGAGTAATCTGTTGTGTTTGATGACTATTTATTTGTTCCTTGCAGCTCTTGATATTTTCACACACACACACACACACACACACACACACACACACACACACAGAGAGAGAGAGAGAGAGAGAGACACACACACACACACACACTGGGTCAAGGGTAAGGAACAGTCATGAGGGATTAAAGCTATCCATTAGGTTACAAGAGGAGCTCAAAGTCCAGTTTTATATCATAAACAAGTTTAGTGTTAAGTGAGCTCAGAACATAAGATTAACATTTGGTTACACGGTTCAGTAAATTTATTCTCACACTTTCCCCGTCTTTGTTTTATAAATGAAGCGTGTCCACTCTTACCCGAAGGCATTCCCAGCAGTCGTTCCCATAGTCATTTCTGACAAAACCTCCAGATCTTTCTTTCTGTTTAGTTGTGTATTGGTGATTAGAAGTCTTATGTGCTTCAATATGAATTTTAGTATTTTTCTCTATTTCTTTTGACTGTCAGAATTTTTAATGAAGATTGCATCAATTCTGTTGCTTGTCTTTGGTAAAATACACCTTTTCACAATGTTTATTTTCTGAGCAAGGAGCATGGGAAGACTTTCCATCTTCTATCACCTTCAGCTTTTTTTTCTTTAGAGTTTAAAACTTTTTACAGTAGAGATCCTTCACTTCCCTGTTTAAGTTCAAAGCTGTTTCCTTTGAAGGGTTTGTGAAAGGGATTGTTTTCCTGACTTATTTCTCAGCATATTCATTATTGATATAGAATGACTACTGATTTTTGAAACTGGTTTTGTATCCTGCTACTTTGCTGGACATGATTATTAGCTGTGAGAGTTTCTGGTGGGGTCCATAGGATTTCGCAGGCACAGGATCATATAATTTACAATAAAGATAACTTGGCTTGTTCCTGCTTGTGTCTATTTCCTTGAACTGTCCTTTCATATTGCTCTAGCTAAGCCTTCAGGCCCTAGATAACAGTGGAAGGTGCACTCCCTTGTCTCATCCATGTTCATCAGAGATGTTGACATATGATTTTTTTGGTGGTGTTGTGTATTTCTGTTTTTGGTCAATGGTAATCCTGACTTCCCTGAACATGTCTACTAATGTTCCTTCACTTTCTACTTTGTGGAATCATCTGGCCCCGGGCCTTTCATTATTGTTTCAATATTATTATTTGCCATGGATCTATCTAAGATATCTATATCCTCTTGATCTGATTTTGGGAAGGTGCATGTACTAGAAATTTATCCATGTCTTTAAACTTTTCCAATTGTAATGAAAGGTGTCAAAGCATGCACAAGTGATCATCTCGTTTTCATGATGGTCTTTCTAATGTGTCTTTCCATCAGAACTCTGAAAAATTGGGCCTTCTTTCTCTTCATTTAGTCGGCATATTAAAGTTTTACCAATCTAATTTACATGTTCCAAGACCTACCTCCTTGTTTCATGATTCTCAGGACTGTTTCTTTTCTCTCCCTTTCAAGGATTACTTTCTCTCTATATAATTTCTTTCCATACACTGATGTTCAGCTTGTTATTGCTTCCTCCTTCCCTGAGATGTTATTTACGTTATTTATTTCAGACCTCTCTAACTTTTTATGTATTTGTGGCTGCTGACTTCTGTCACAGAACTGCTTCACTGTACCTCCAGATTCTGGGTGATTGTGTTCCAATTATTATTCTGATCTAGGGACTTTTAACTTTCCTCCTGGTTTCCTTGGTGACTAAGTCATCACACAATACTGTGTTCCTCAGTCTCATCCAGTTTGTAAGAGCATACATTTTGAATGAATTATTAGTACTACTCACAGTACATTAAAAATAATCCCCACGAGTCAGTCAGTATCACCAAGTTCATTGAAAAATCTACTCACAAATAACAAAGGCATTTTGCTAACATATTTTTATGTAGGCTTTTTAGCATCAGAAGCAATCAGTCACAACAAACCACAAGCAAATCCAAGTATATTATGTTTGATCTTGTTTTCATGAGGGTCAAGAACAAAACAACTTAAAATACATAATTAATGCTATACACAGAAAGTTACACACACATAGTGTATAAGAAAATGGGAAAATAAATATCCTCCATCAAGACAGAGGGGGTTAGCAGAAAAGTGAGAGGGGGAAGAGAGAAACACAGTTATTGAGTCTAATTTGTGTCCCCAAATGACCTTCTGTGTGGGTCCATGCCCTGGAACCTAGCCAACTTACCCAGTGTCACACCCTTTAAGAAAACTGGGGCCCTCCCAACACATGTGAGCTGCCAACATTTTCTCAGCTAGGGTTGGGGGCTTCTTACCCTCCTGTTATGTTGTGCATTTGTCTGGCTTGGGTTTACATAGGTCTTGTGCACAGTTACAATTGTTGCACATTCATATGAGTAACTGTCCTGCTGTCTGAAAAACACAGTTTCTTTGTGGTCATCCACCGCCTCTGGAGCACAGTCTTTCTTCTCCCTCTTTGGCAATGAACATTGGTCCTTTGGAGGCAGGGCTTGGCTACAGGTGTCCCTCTCAGGGCTAAGCACTCCACTGCCTCTTATTCTCTGTCCACTGACCAGTTGTGGGTCTTTATGTCAATTACCATCTGCTGCAAGATGAAGCTTCTCTGGTGACAGCTAACATGTGTATAACAGTAAGTCATTAGGAGTTGTTTTAATACTGTGACTAACTAAAAGGAGAAAAGGAGAGCTTTAGTGCAGGCATGAAATGTAAAGTGCATTGTATGTGCTGACCAAGTCCACAAAAGCCTCTCTCTAGGACAGTGTAGGTCTGTACAATGTTAGTGCTGTCTTTGTGTCTCTATCACCCATTGTTTTGATTCAATCAATCTTTAGTTCTGAGCTTTAGATAGTTTTACTTTAGTTTTGTTTTGCCTGAGCGCCCCTGAAAACCAATCCTTTATTCACATAAAATAAATAACATAAAAGATAAAATTGCATAAAATAAATAGGTTTGCTTGGTCAGAAGATACACAGAAAATTACAATCTAAAACAAAGAAGGTATCTATCATAATTCTGATAGCAGTATTTCAAAGAAAATTTATTATTCACGTATGCATGCTGGGTTATATTCAATTATAAATGTCATGTAAGGTCAGAGGGATGTAAAATGCTTAGTTAACTGAATTAGACAAAGGTCCAGCAAATTCACTAGGTTCAATGGTGACTGAGCCTGGTCTCTTACAAGAATAAGAGCTGTAAAATGTCAAACTATGTAGAAACAAAAAGAATGTGCTATACACACTCGTGCCTCCTACTTCACGTACTGGAGATAACTAATTCGCCTTAATCACGGGAGGGTTCTATATTTCTGGTAATCTCTAGAAGACTTTGAAGTTATTACTAGAAATACTAGAGATATTGAACTAAAATATATGGAGGCTTTCACTATAAATTTCTTTAATTTCAACGTTGGGGGACTGTATTTTCTGGAAGCTGTGTTATCACCCTTGCTTATGAGGCAGTCCCTTCTAAACCAAGTGACTGTCCTTCTGAGAATAACATATTTAACCTCTAAAGCCGGTCTATTCACTTGTTCAGATGCAAAAGTTGGAAAAAGACTAGACATAAAGTAGTTCTTCGAGTATGAAGCTAGCAGTAAGGGAAATAGGCATAAATAATCTCAAGCTCTTTGTTTCCCCTGACAGTCTGTAAATGGATTGCAGGCTGTCATTGAGGAGGCTGTGTGATGGCCCTGCAAGTCTGAAACTGATTTTATGCCAGAGAGCACAATTCCCATGTTAGACTGCAGACACTGTACTGACTGGAATGGAGACAAGAAAAGTTCTACCACATCACAGACAGATGCACGCAGACCTTCAAGACAACGATGGTCCGTGTGGCACCTTGACCTTCTAATTCAATATACTTGATCACAGTGACGCTCTGCTTTTAGGGTTAAACTTCACCATCAGATGAAGTTTCCTGCTTAGTTCAACTAGGTCAAAAGTATGTTAGATGAAGAAAGCATAAGAGTAGCACAGGACCATGCTTCTTTGTTTGATTTTTGAGACGGGGTCTCCCAGTAGCTGTTCCAGCTGGCCTGGAATTTGCTATGTAGACCAGGCTGGCCTCTTTCACAGAGATCTGCCTACCCCTGCCTCTTAAGTGCTGTGGATCATAATTTTACAAGGTCAATTGTGTAAAACTGAGTTTTCTAGTTTGCTTTTCGATTTCACCACCAGAAAGATATCCACTTGACCATTTTGGCAACTGTTTTGGAGATTTATATTTATATTTACAAAATAAATTATTTAACAACTATATTGCTTTCTATTAAAACATCTCACACAAAGAATAAGGATGTCTCTCATTTACTCCTTCACCCTGTACATATATTCTAGCCAGATCTATGGGTTTCTAAATCTTATTTCAGAGCTCTATTAAGGAGTAACAGACACATGAAAACACATAATGATTATGTAAGTATCATGATCAAGCAGGTTTTCACACTGGTCATTTTCATTCATGTGTTGGCCATCTATCTTTTTATAGTTTGAAAAAAAATGCTATTTGGGTCCTTGGCTTATTTTTACATTAGATTATCTATAGATGTTTTGAGGAGTTGAGGGAGTTCCTTATGTAATATGGGTGATAATACCTTATCAGGTGCATGGCTTGCAAATACCTTCTCCAGTACTGAAGACTGTCTTCATTTTGTTGGCAATTTTAATTAGATGAAATAGTGCAGTCTCAGTTGTCTACACTTGATTTTGCTCCCTACACTTTGATGCTATATCCCCAAAATACCATTATCCAGATAAACATCAAGATTGCAGTAACATCACAGTTCTGGGTCTTAATGTTTAAATCTAGACTGTCTTCATTTTGTTGGCAATTTTAATTAGATGAAATAGTGCAGTCTCAGTTGTCTACACTTGATTTTGCTCCCTACACTTTGATGCTATATCCCCAAAATACCATTATCCAGATAAACATCAAGATTGCAGTAACATCTTTCATACATGAGTATTGTATTTGCATACATGAGTATTGTATTTCATTGTATTTCAACCCCTTCCCCCAACTCTCTATCAATTTCGTGTCTTCTTCTTTGATTATTGTTACACACACACACACACACACACACACAATGCACTGAGTCCATTTAATGGTGCTTGTGTGTACATGTGTTTAGGGCTGCCCAGTTGGAATTCTCCCTACTTCAGCATCCACTGAGTGCTGTAGCTCTTCAACTAGAGGTGAGACCCCATCCTCATTGCCATGTCAACTGGTTTTGTCATCATGCAGGTCTGGTTAGGCCACCATGTTGTGGAGATTTCCCAAGTGTAGAACTCCTACCATGTCTACAGTGCATTATCTAGTAGCGGGTATCTTCTTCAGTCCCTTACAATCATTTGTCCCCCTTCTGCAATGTTCCCTGAGCTTTACGTGTAGGTTACATTGCAGACGTACCACTTAGGGCTATGCGCCCCACAATCGTGTAACCCTTGCTTTTGGACCAGTTGTGGAACATTGTATAGACTCTCTTGAAAGCAGAAGCTTCTTTGATGGATGATGAGAGCTACCTTTGTATCTAAAGATTTGGAGCTAAGCTTCACAAATGAGAGAGAACATGTTACTTGTTTTTCTGAGTCTGGGTTATTTCATTCAATATAACAATTTCCAGTTGAATTCATTTACCTTCAAATTTCATGATTTCAATTTTTTCAGCTGAATAGGACTCCATCTTATAAAAGCACCACATTTTGCTTATCCGTCCAACAGAGGGACGTTTAGGTTGTTTCCATTTCCTAGCTATTGGAAAAAGAGCAGCAACAAACATGGCTGTGTACATACCTCCATAGTATAACACTGAGGCCTCAGTAAAGTCATAAGAAATGATACAGCTGGATCATATGTTGATTTGGTTATTTTGTAGAATTGTCCACATTTATTCTCATCTTGCCTATACAAGTTTGCAATCTCACCAGCAGTGAATTCCCCCCCCCACATCCTCACCAGCATTTGTTGTCAGTTTTATTTCTCTCTTGATCTTAGTGATTCCAACTGAGGTAAGTTGAAATATTGAAGTAGTTTTAATTTGCATTTACCTAATTACTAAGCATGTTGAACCCTTATAACATATTTCTTAGCCATTTTTATTTTTTCTTTTGATAACTCACTATTTCAATATGTAGCCCATTTTTCTTTTAAAATATTTCATTATTTTTATTTTATTTGTACGAGTGTATTGCCTGCATGTATATAAGAGCACCCATGTTGTGCAGTACCCAGTGAGGTCAGAATAGGGCATTGGATTCCCCTAGAACTGGAGCTACAGTCTATGTGGGTACTGGAAACCGAACTTGGGTCCTCTGCAAGAGCAGCCAGTGTTCTTAACCACTGAGCCATCTCTGCAACCCCCAGTGTCATATTTTATAATATTTTATTTATTATTTTTATTTCATGTGTAGGAGTATATTGCTTACAAGTATGTAAGTGAGTGCACCCATGTCCTGTAGTGCCTGTGGAGGTCAGAAGAAGGCATTGGATTCCTCTGGAACAGGAGTTATAGATGGTTGTTAGCCACCTTGTGGGTGCTAGGAATTGACCCCAGGTCCTCTGCAAGAGGAGCCAGTGCTTTTAACCACTGAACCATCTCTCCAGGCCCTTATTTATTTAAAAATATTTTGTCATTTTTATTTTATGTGTATGAGTGTATTTCCTGCATGCATGCAAGTGCACCCATGTTGTGCAATGCCTGCAGAGACTGGAAGAGGGTGTTGGATCCCTTTGAAGAGGAGTTGCGGATGGTCGTTAGCTGCTATATGGCCGCTGGGAATTGAACCTGGGTCCACTGCAAGAGCACCTACTGCTATCAACTGCTGAACCACACCTCCATTCTCCCCTCTAGGACTTTTGTAATGACAGTCTATTGTATTTTGTGAAAGGCCTCTGAATTTATTGAGATTATCATGTGATTTTGTCTATAAGTTCATTTATATGATTTATTAAATTGTTGACTTACATAAGTTGAACCATCCCTGCCAAATTGGATTAAAGCCAACTTGATCATGGTGGATAGTCTTGGATATATACCCATGTGTTGTCTGCAAGTATTTTGCTGGGAACTGTTATGTTTATCAAGGACATTGTCCTGTAATTTTCTTTTTGTTTGTGTCTTTACCTGGTTTTGGTATTAGAGTAATACTGGCTTCATAGAAGGAATTTAGAAGTTCTCCCCCATTTCCATCTTTTGAATAATTTAAGCATTATTGGTTGCAGTTTTTTTTTTTAAGGTCCAGTAAAAGTCTTCTGTGAAACCATCTGGACGGGGCTTTTTTATGGATTGGTAGAATTCTGTGCTGAAACCATCTGGTTCTGATCTTTTTTTTCAGTTGGGAGATTTTTAATTTCCATGTCTTTCTTGGTGGTTGTTATGGGTCTGCCTAAATTATCTATTTTTTATTTAACTTTGGTAGGCCATACATGGGTAGAAATTTAACCATTTCTCTTGGGTTTTCCAGTTTAGTGGAATATAAGATTGTAAAATATTTCTTTATGGTTTTCTGGATTTCCTTGTTGATTCTTTGTATTGCATCCTTTGTTTCTATTTCATTGATTTACACTGATTTTCATTATTTCTTCTCGTCTGCTGGGTTTTTCTTATTCTTGGTTTTCCTGATTCTTGCGTTGTATCAAGCCACTTTTTGTTCTCTTTCAATATTTTTAATGCAGGCACTTAGGACCACGAATCTCTCTCTTAGGACTGCTTTTAATGTGTCTTAGAGACTTATTGTGATGTGTTTCCATTTTCATTTAATGCCAGGAACATTTTTATTTCTTTCTTGACTCATTCACCATTCAGAAATGTATTGTTTAATCTCCATAATTTCATACAGTTATTACAGATATTTTTGCTATTGATTTTAAGTTTTATTGCATTTTGGTCACATAGTATACATGGAATTATTTCAGTTTTTCTATATATCTTGAGATTTCCTTTTTGTCCCACTATGTATGTGTATGTGTGTGTGTGTGTTCTATTTTAGAGAAATTTTCATTGTCTGCTGAATAGAATGTGTATTTTTTGATGCTTGGGTAATATTGAATATACCAGAGTTTTGTGCATGTACTTTCATGATTATATTACCTTCTTTATTGATTGTTCCTTTGATCAGAATAAAGTGATCTTTGATCTCTTGTGATTAATTTTAGTTTGAAGTCTATTTTCTCTGATTTTAGGGCAGCAGCACCTGTTTAGTTCTTGGTCCCATTTTTCCTTTCATTCTATGATAGTGTCTGTCCTTGAAGGTAAGATGAGCTTTTTGTAGACAAGAGAAAGATGAATTTTGTTTCTTAATTCATTCTACTAGCCTGTGTCATCTTTAGGGTGTTGATGCCACTGAAGTTTTAAATTATTATTGAAAGATGTATGTTGGCTACTGTTTATTTTCTGTTTGTGTTCTCGGTCTGATTTTGTGTTTCTGCAATTCCATCATCCTTTGCTTCACCTTCTGTACATGGCCCTTCAATCCTTCACTCCCTTGTAAAGCTTTCATAGTCTGTGTAGGGCTTCTCTGATGGACGGGCTTCTCTGATGGACGGGCTTCTCTGATGGACAGGGCTTCTCTCATGGACAGGGCTTCTCTCATGGACAGGGCTTCTCT
>NW_008355795.1:930772-938991 GCF_000622305.1 Nannospalax galili
CATGGACAGGGCTTCTCGGATGGACAGGGCTTCTCTGATGGACAGGGCTTCTCTCATGGACAGGGCTTCTCTGATGGACAGGGCTTCTCTGATGGACAGGGCTTCTCTCATGGACAGGGCTTCTCTGATGGACAGGGCTTCTCTGATGGACAGGGCTTCTCTCATGGACAGGGCTTCTCTGATGGACAGGGCTTCTCTCATGGACAGGGCTTCTCTCATGGACAGGGCTTCTTTCAGCTTATTTTTACTATGGCCGATTTATCTTTTTCCTTCAACTATGACATGTATTTTTGCTGAGTAAATTATTCTGGGTTGGCATCTGTGATCACTTAAAACTTGGAACACATCACTCCAGTCTCTTCTGGCTTTCAACGTTCCATTGAAAGCCAGTGGTTATTCTGATGAGTTTTCCTTTATATGTAACTTGATGTGTTTCTCTTGGAGCTTTCAATACTCTATTTGTTCAGCATATTTAATGTTATTAATATGATTTCATGAGGAGTTTCTTTGCTGTTCCTGTATATTTGGTATTCTCTGTGCTTCTTATATCTACGTATGTCTTAATTCGGGGACGTTTACATCTATAACTCTTGATGATCTGGTCTAGGCCATTGACATGAGATTCTTCTCCTTTCTCTATAATTCATAGATTTGGTCTTCATGACATTCCACAGCTCCTGTACAGGCCACTCGTATTCTTTTCCTGAGTGATCCATCCCCTCTACATTACCTTCAAGTCCTGATATTCTGTCTTCTACTTGATCCATTCTGCAGCAATACTTTGCCCTGACTTTTCTAATTGAGATGAGGTTTTCAATTCCATCTTTGTCTCAACTTGAGTTTTCTTCTTCAACATTTCTGTCTCTTCCTTGAATTCACTTATCAAGTCCTGAATTTCTTTTGTCATTTCATTCAGTCGTATATTTCTTTTTTCTTGAGCTCCACTCCATTTATTCCTGTCCTCTCTGAGTTCATTGAGGTGCCCGCTCATACGTCTTCAGACTCCTTGAGTTCTTTGGTCATGTTTATGATTACCCTTTTACAGTGTGTGTCCTGGAGTTCCTCTGGGTGGTCTTCATTGTAGAACATTTACATAGGACTACCAGGATTTCATGGGGACACATTGTCCTGGTTTTTCATGTTGTCTGGGTTTTTGCAGTGTGACTTGGGCACACAGACATCTTTTGTTGGTTGTGGGTCTAAGATAAAATTATATTGCTGAGTGGAAGTTTGGTTCTGACTTTGTCATAGCTTGGTTGATTTCAGCTCATGTGAGAAAAGCTAATTGTCTGTGCTTCAGATTCTCCCTGCTGACTTTTTGTTGAATTGACAGGGTTGATTCCAGGGTCTGGTGTGCAAGGTGGTCAATCACAGCTAGAACTGAATGGCGATGGTGGCAGGTTGGACTGGGGTTCTAATTTGTCAGGCTGGTCTGGAATGGGGACAGAGTGTTTCAGATTATAATTCCTCTATTTGTATAAGTCTATGGAATGGGAAAGGGGCAATAGCTATAGTGTGGGTGGGGTTCTGGCTAATTCACCAGATTTGTCTTGAGTGCAAACAGTCCAGTCCAGGTGTAGCTCTGATAGTACATAGGATGGAGCAGGCCTATGAGGAATTTTTAAGGGTCCAATTCATCCTTCTATGTATAAATAGCTGACTTTCTCAATACCATGTGTTGATGGAACTGTTTGTTTTTTTCTCTCTAAGGGATTCCTTATATGTAGATATTGCTTTTATGTTGATGCTTGCAAAGTTCTTCACTTAACTTCTGAGAATTTGGTTACCACTGTAGTAGTTCCATCTGACATCTCTTTATTGTGCTTCTTGGATCTGGATGCTTATTTTTCGCTCCTCATTTAGGAAGTTTTCTACCACTGTTCCTGCAAATAAACTTTTTCCTCTTTTTCTTCTGGTTTCTTCTCGGATTTCTGCAATACCTGTAAAGGTTTGCCTCATAGAACTTCAAAGTCCTTCTTTTCCTCTTTCATTTTTCTTTTTTCTCCTGACTCAGTGCTTTTGAATGACTTGTCTTTGAACTTGAAGATTCTTCTGCTTAATGACATCTCCACTGAAACTGTGAAGATGTTTGGTTTGGAACTGAGGCTTTCTCTTGTTGCTCTGGAAGCCCTGATTACCTGTGATCCTTAGGACCTTGTATTGAGCCTTGTGAAACTGTAAAATTGGCATCTCTGCTAGGCTTCAGACTGTTTAGTGGGTGAAATCCTTTATCAATCAACCTGTTCAGGGATTCTAGGATGGCCAACTATCTGGTGAGGTCACCGGCAAGGTTCCTCCTACAGTTTTTAGAAATAAAAGTTTTCATAGTGGCAAAAGGCCCCCAGAAGAAGGCCAGTGAAGAGAATAGACTCTCTGGCCTGGATGAAGACCCAATTTTCCAGTTTTGCCAGATCACCTGGTAACAGGGCCCTTCCTAGGAAGGCAGGTCTGCCTTAAGTCATGCTGAAGAGATGGGCAGATTATCTCAGGTGTTAATGAAATGCTGAACTTTGCTTGCCAGGAATCCCTGCCCTTAATGCAGTTCTTGTGGACCTGGCCTGTCAGAGACAGAAGTGTGTCTGCTTGTCTAAATTCTCCATAAAAGTGAAACTTCTCCTTTTTTGATTCATATCTTTTCCAAACTTGCGTTCCCTAAAGCTTTGGGCTGCCCCAATATTTTGGGTTTCTTTACAGTTTTCTCTAAAGGTCCCTTTCCCTCCCTGCCATGTGGCTACTAGTCCGATGTGTGGCGTCTGTTTGATCTTGTCAGCTCTAAACAGCTGGACTGATGGCTTTTTCTTCCCTTCCCCCTCCACTCTCCTTAAGGCAGCTGCTGAGATTTACAGCTTGCCTGCCCTGAGGACTTGTCTTTAAATTCTAATTAATTTGTCTTAAAACTTCCACTTGAGTCCATTCTTAAATTGTATGACTGAGACTAAGACTCCTTTAGGGGCCCCCTGTTCCTCCCCTGAATCACAAGCCTGTTTCTCAAATCAGCAGGTACATGAACTTGATGCCTGGGTTCCTGAGGGTCTATCATGTTTTATCTTGGGGCCAAGTGTGAAGCCCAAATCAGCTGGTGTGTGATGTGACCTTTGGTCTGCATGGGTGGGCCTGGTGTCCCAATGTACAGGGGAGGTTGGGGCTGGAACTCAGGTCTGTAGAAGAGCCTCGAGACTGGGCCCACAACAGCTAACCTAGCTCTCCAGTTGGTTTAGAAACTTAGTGTATAGATCTAGCCTGGACATTGGACTGACAGTCACCCTGGCAATTAGGTCAGATTAAATTATGGATTGTGGGCAGCAGGCCTGGAAATTGGAACACAGATGGGGCCTCAGTCTCTGAAGGCTTTCCTGACACTTGGATGAATCTAAAACCTACAGTGAAACTAGAACCTGGGATCACAGGAGCCAGGCTGATGCTGAGGTTCCTGAGACCCACAGCGAAGAAGGGGATGCCTCCATCTTCCACCGCTTCATGGAGGTCACTGCCCTCCCATGGTATACTATTGGGCTTGGGCTTGGGTGTGGGCTGATTCTCCCTGTTCTGTGGAACTGTCCTTCCTAACTTCTCTGCACCTTATTGCTTTGCTCCACTCTGTGAGAACATCTCTCCTGTACCCCTCAGCCCTTGAGAAGTACTGCCTTATGTGTGAATAGTTGTCCAAACTGATATTTGTAGGGGGAGCAAGATCAGGAAACTCCATCCATTATTCCATCTTGAATGCCATTTGAACATTTCCCATATGTGGTATGATACTTGTATTTTATGTTTTTAAGAAGATTAATATGTATGAAGGTATTTATGAAAATTGCTTATGATTTTGTAAACTACTTTATTCATGAACAGTGTCATTATAATCTCTTCTGCCTTTAAGGAACAGAGAAATAATTTTCCTCATCCTGTATAATTTCTAAAACACTTCAATAATCATAGATTTAGTCATTCTGCAAACACTTATTAAAAATCTACTATAGAGCCAGGCGTGGTGGTGCAAGCCTATAATTCCAGCACCCAGAAGACTGAGATAGTAAGATCACGAGTACAAGACGAGCC
This sequence comes from Nannospalax galili, assembly GCF_000622305.1. Classification (NCBI taxonomy): domain Eukaryota; kingdom Metazoa; phylum Chordata; class Mammalia; order Rodentia; family Spalacidae; genus Nannospalax; species Nannospalax galili. The sequence goes on from NW_008355795.1 coordinate 934,829, forward strand.
CGAGCTACATAACATATCCCTGAATCAGAAAAGGAAAAAAAATTAATATATGCAAAAGCATATTTCCAGTACTGTAGAATTCCACAGAGATATTTAAAACCATATATAATATGATGAAATAAAGCTAAGCTTATAAAGCAGGCAGCATTAAACACTAGTAGATAGCTATAACTAAAATGTTCTGGGAGATTAGAAGACAGAGGTATCTCAGGCTGGAGGGATCCCGCAGCTTAACCAGTGCAGCTTTTCAGCTGGGCTTTGAGGACACATAGAACAGGAAAAGGATGTACAGACTGTCCTGTGATAAAAGCACAGTGCATAAATGGGGAGCAGTTAATTTCACTCCCAGCATGACTTGGAAAATTAAGAGCAGGGCTCCTAGATGCAACACAGGAGGGCTGGATCATTCACTCTGGGTACTGGATCTCACAAGCCTTTGTCAGAGACATGTCTTTTCCAATACCTTGCTTGGTCAAACCTAGAATTTTCAGGACATTTGAGGATTAGCTGGACTGCAAGCATTCAGTACACAGGTCTGATAAGATAAGGTGTTATTGCAGAATTATCGTGTCATGAATGTAAGGAGGTGGGCCTGCTTGGCCATTCTTGGCAACATTTCCACTCAGTGTTTGATTCTCTTTAATCTTCCTGAATCTCCTGGAGAGTTTAACATGCTTCTTTTCAGGAGGTGGCTAGGACATTAACAAGTATTGGATTCCTAGCAGGGCAAGTCCAGAGGTGGAAGCTTACAGTAACTTTTGGACTGCTTCGTTCAGAGCTAATAGAGTTAATAGCCTATGATCTGCTTCAGGACACAGGTAAAAGGTGACAGTCTTCCATCTTCTACAAAGGGTTACACTGAACTGCTTCTCAGAATAACTTCTGAAGGAAGCTCTGAGAGAGTGGCTGAGACAGCCAGGGGGCGCCAGCCTCATTCCACCTCTGCTTCTGGAGAGCCTCAAGAGCGAGCTATGGAAAGAGCCATGGAGAACAAGTCACATAGTGTTCCTGGGGTTATAGACCTCATCCCTGACTCCCAAGCACCCTTCTAGAGTGAGTTGTTATTCATAGAACAGGATTACCCCACAAGAAGGTCTGACCTTCTTGTGGGTTCATAATTGATGAGCAAGTAGAATATTAATTTCTACCCTACTGAAATGGGAATTTTCTGAAATTCTAGGGATGTTACTTGACCAATATAGAGACCTTGATTTGTAACTCAAACACTGAAATCCTAGAAACACGATGTTAAAGTATGTAGTAGTGTCTTATCAACAGCTACAATATGTAGTAGGAATTAATACATCACATACCTTGTGTGTGCATGAGTGGTTTTTTTTTTTTGTGTGTGTGTGTGTGAAATGTACAAAGGACTAAGGATGTTTAAATCAAACTCAGCACCTTGAAGAGAAGCAAATTTGCACAAACCATTGAATAGTTACAAAGGAGTTCTCATTTTGGGTTGATTTGATTAGCAATAATCTTTGAATCTAATTTCTCAGGTAATGTTTCTTTCATCACTTCCTAGGGCAGCAAGTTGATGAACATCTCATTTACATTTTTATTAGCCTGTAAAGCTTTTCTGGCTCGTGCCCTTCTACCTCACTCCAAAAGCAATGCTTACTGTTTAACAGTAGCTAATACAGTTGGTGTTAAAGGTCTGAGTGCATGCTCTCGTTTCACTTCTTACAAACGATCCACGCTTGAAGCGTTTCCTCGGAGAGCACAGAATAGCTGATTATGAGGTATGATCTATTATCCTGTCTCCATCTTCAGACTAAAAGCCTGACAGCAAGACCCTGCCTCTACCTTTAATAAAAGAGTGTACTGCAACGTAGGGCACATCCAGTAATTGGGGGCATTGAGTTTCTGGTTTAAACTTATGAGAAAACCACTTTTGAATGTCACAGAAGACACAGTGCTTCTAAATTGGGTCTTAGCTATTTAAGGCTCTGGTCAATGCAGGCTTAGCTTCAGAAAGTAACCATGGACAAGATGGTGTTTCAGGTTCACCATCATGAAACTGACTGCTCGAAGCAGGCATGAAGACATGTGCACTTAGTTCTGATGTATGTGAATTAGAACATCTATTGCTAGAACCTTGATTTATCATTAGTGAGATTCACTGCTGTGGCACTTAACAATAATTTGTAATGTTGTACATAGACGAATGTGCATTTCCCATGCTGGTCACCATCTGAATCATGGTGACTTGGAGTGTCCAAATTTCTTGAAGCAATTTAGGATCTATTTCTTGATCTACAAAATTGGGAGAGAATTGCCAGAGATACATTTAGTTCTCCATACTGTGAAGTAACAGTAACATCCAGTTACAGAGTGGAGTCTCTGAGTGAGAGAGTGAGAGATTGATAGTCTAAACTCTTCACATAAGGCCAATGCAACATATATCCACAAATCTGACAAAAATGATTGCTATGCAGTTACCTGGTCTCCAATTAGTATTCCGAAGCCCTCATCTCCTCAACTGTAAATCTAACTGCATTTATAGAAGTTTTATAGTTAAGCAAATGATTGAGTTAAAATGAGAATATCAGGGTAGACTGTAATCAGTGACTGCCGTTCTTAGGAGATGAGGAAATTGGGACATGGAGACACAGAGGCCAGAGGTGAGTGCCCAAGGATGTGACCATGATTACTCATGGTGACAAAATCCTCACCCAGAAACCCAGGTAATAGGTCCCTGAACGAACCAAGCTGTGCAGTCCTGTGGTTTGTCAGATGAAAGATTCTATTTTCCAATTACTTGCTCACTATGGTATCTCTTATTTATTTTCATTTTTCATTGAATTTTTGTGTTTTCATGCAATATAATTTAATCATATTTAGATCCCTTCCCCAACTGCACTTCTTACTGCTCTCCTATTTAATGTATTCTATTACACACACACACACACACACACACACACACACACACACACACACATCCATCTATAGAGTCTGACTTGTGTTCTTCAGTAGTGTGGGTCTATTCTAGCGTATCTTTAAATCTAATTGAGTCTAACAAATTCTAGGTCAGTGTCTCATAAATTTAAATATGTTTGGGGATCACCCAGGATTCTTGCCAAAATACTGATTTTTAAGTAGACCTTGGATTGGATCTGACATTCTGTTTTCTAAAATGTTTACTGGTGATCCACCATAGCTAGTCCATGGGCCTTCAGTTAGCAAGGCTTTTCACTATAAAATACTAACTGCAGCCATCAGTAGGGTTTTCATGTCCACGGAGGAGGCTTGTCGTTTCTCACTGGCTTAGACTCCTAAGGGTGGAGCTACAGGAAGCACAGGCAAGGCTTGTTTTGAGCAGGGCCTGGCCCTGCGTTCCAGGATGGGGTGGGAGAGGTCTTGCTTAGTTGCTGTCTTTAATGCCGATAATTCCAGGCTGACGGCTCAGTAGGGACATGTTTGTGGCTACAAACACAGTTTTGGGACCTTGAGCTTTAGGTTGAAGGCTTTCGACCAAATTGAGCTTATAATGAAAGTTGAGTAATAGTTGAAAAAGAATCACAATTACACTATCAGTTTGAAAGCATACATTTTGCTGTTTTGCTAAATTAAGTAATATGTAAATAAGCATCCATCTAATATAAGTCAATCCTATTGATTCTGATATAAACTAATCCTAGTGAATGGAGATGAACTTTAGAGGATTAAACTAATTAGAAGAAACAGGTTACTGCATATTGTAAGAGCCCACTTGCAAGAACCCTCCGGAGCAGCCAGGTTCATAGCAGAGAGAGCTGGATGTCTGGATCTGGACTGTGAGGGCTGGGTCATCCATCTAATATAAGTCAATCCTATTGACTCTGATATAAACTAATCCTAGTGAACGGAGATGAACTTTAGAGGATTAAACTAATTAGAAGAAGCAGGTTACTGCATATTGTAAGAGCCCACTTGCAAGAATCCTCCGGAGCAGCCAAGGTTCATAGCAGAGAGAGCTGGATGTCTGGATCTGGACTGTGAGGGCTGGGATGGTGAGTGAGACCGACTGCTGAGGGGTGTGGAATTTGCTTCCAGAGGGACAAGCATGTTTTAAACTTAGCTTGTGGGGATGTCTATCCAACTGTGTGACTTTACTAAAGAAACACCGAGTTTTACACGAATAAACTGTAAAGTATGGTTTTGTCCAACAGAGTGGTTAA
>NW_008355795.1:939533-942130 GCF_000622305.1 Nannospalax galili
TGCTTCTTACAGGTCTTCTTAAAGGAAGGTTTCCTTGCCATGTCATTGATGGGTAGTCTGTAACGATGCCTACAGATAGACTGTTTCTGATTGGAGGGGGTAAGGGAGGGGAAGGAGGTCTTTCATTGTGAGGAATAGAGGAAGGAATGTTGTTAATGTGTGGTTTATAAGAAGCAGGGGTGGAAGTGGAGAGGAGGGGCACATTAGTTAAGGTGTACCCATTATACAGGTGGGGGTGTACAATCAGTAGCCCTCTGTCTTGGAGTCTGGTGGCCTGGGCCTGGAAACTTCACCCATGAAGTTTTCTACAGGGTTAGAGTCACAGAGAGGCTTTCAATGGGGCTTGCTGTTTCAGTTACAGTAGTTGAGAGTGGAGAGAGAAGAGGATGCAGTGGGTGGGTGCAGCCCCATTCACCTCCAGCCCCAAACCTAACAGTTAGGACTTCGGTGTGTTAGTTCTTAATAGAGATTTGCTATTTGTTTTAATTCCAAAGAAAGTTCACAAAATAACTGGAGGAAGATATGGCAGTGTTGTAATAAATTCATCAGAGAAAAAGACAATGTGTGTGTGTGTGTGTGTGTGTGTGTGTGTGTGTGTGTGTGTGTCTCAGAGCTGATGAGATGGCTCTGGTGAATAAAGGTGCGTGGACAGGAGATCTCTGTATGTTCAAGGCCAGCCTCATCCACATAGTGAGTTCAGGCCAGCTGGAGCTACAGGGAGATGCTGTCTTAAAAAAGACAATGTGTGTGTGTGTGTGTGTGTGTGAGAGAGAGAGAGAGAGAGAGAGACAGAGACAGAGACAGAGACAGATACAGAGAGAGCAAGCTAGAGTAAAACACAGAGACAGAGAGAGGCACACATTGTAATTCAAGTATCCTCTTGTTTATGCCTTTGGGGAGAAAACTAAAACCATTAAAAAAGAAATAATGTAGAGCAAGTCAGAGACTTCTTGGTAAACAAAGCTACTGAAACATTGAGATGATTTAGTTAAAAATGAACTGGAACAACATCAATTGCATTTCCTTGAAATCAGAAATAAATTCCAAAATAGCTCATAGCATTTCTGATGCTGTGTTGGATAAGTGTTTACAGTCTACAAACGGGAGAAGGTGGGAAAGAAGGCATTTAACAGTGGATAGACAGAGTCCTTACCTGCACAGATCCGTCTGCACCGACACCTTTCTGTGAAAAATGAAACACCCTCCAACCTCCACACATCATGCACTGGGTCCTCCGGTTGCCACATGCTTTTTGTTTGCTTGCATTTCCTTGAAATCAGAAATAAATTCCAAAATAGCTCATAGCATTTCTGATGCTGTGTTGGATAAGTGTTTACAGTCTACAAAAGGGAGAAGGTGGGAAAGAAGGCATTTAACAGTGGATAGACAGAGTCCTCACCTGCACAGATCCATCTGCACCGACACCTTTCTGTGAAAAATGAAACACCCTCCAACCTCCACACATCATGCACTGGGTCCTCCGGTTGCCACATGCTTTTTGTTTGCTGCTGAACGCATTCCCTACAGCTGCTGAGAGCCAGAGTGTCTCCTCATAACTTCAGAAACTATTGGACATACCAGATTGGCAATGTCTTACAAGTTATTTTATGTGTGTGTGTATGTGTGTGTGTGTGTATGTGTGTGTATGTGTGTGTGTGTATGTGTTTATGTGTGTATGTGTGTATGTATGTGTATGTGTGTGTATATGTGTGTGTATATGTGTGTGTATGTGTGTATGTGTGTGTATGTGTGTGTATGTGTGTGCATATGTATGTGTATGTGTGTGTATGTGTATGTGTGTGTGTGTGCATATGTATGTGTGTGTTGTGTGGTGTGTGTGGTGCGTGGTATATGTGTGCATGTGTGTATGTGTTGTGTGTGTGTGTGTGGTCAGAGGGCTGGGCTGAGGGGATGGCTTGATGGTGAAGTGCTTGTCATGCAGTCATCAGGACGTGAGTTCAATTCCTAGCACTATGTTAAAAAAAAACATTTAACCACGTCATGGGGTTGTCAGATGTTGGGGAAGGAAGTTGCATTTCTTGCCTCAGTTTCCCCTGGTAAGAAATGAAGGCAATAGAATCTGCTGGTTTAATAAGCATGTGAGCACTCTGAAGGCAAATATATGTTGCAAGACAAACCCAACAGATGAGCTATTTCCTGGTGTGTGTGTGTGTGTGTGTGTATGTGTGCATATGTATGTGTATGTGTGTGTGTATGTGTGTATGTGTGTATGTGTGTGTATCTGTATATATGTGTGTGCGTATGTATGTGTGTGTATGTGTGTGTATGTGTGTGTGTGTGTGTGTACTTATAGTGTATCACTGACCTTTGGCACTCATATAGTAAGTGTGAACTAATGTTTTTCTTATCAATGGTGTTTTAATTATATATGTAACAACATCTGAACTTTATTTTTGGTTGTTTGTGCTGGACAGCTTCAGTTGTCAATCTGACACACCTGGGAAGAGGACGCCTCATTTGAGGAATTACCTTCATTGGACTGGCTGTGGCCATGCCTGTGGGCATTTTCTTGATTGTTGAGTGATGTGGGAGGGGCCAGACTACTGTGGATGGTAGCACCCCAGGCAGGAAGTCCT